>NW_024070186.1:105544785-105705347 GCF_014754425.2 Oryx dammah
TCTTGTTGCCTTATTGAGTCTAAATCTTGTTGCCTTATTGAGTCTAAATCTTGTTGCCTTATTGAAAATAGAATAGGGGGCAGTGGTAGAAACAGGCAGAAAGGTTCAGAAATTACTACAGTTACCCAGATCGTTGTTATTATTGTTCATTCTCTAAGTCATGTTCAACTCCTTTAGACTCCATAGACTTCAGCACAAATGGCTTCCCTGTCCTTCACTATCTCTTGGAGTTTGCTCAAAATCATGTCCATTGAGTCAGTGATGCTATCTAATCATCTCATCCTCTGCTGCCCCCTTCTCCTTTTGTCTTGAGGCTTTCCCAGTATCAGGATCTTCTCCAATAAGAGAACATTATACTTGGAACTGAGGTGACAACCTCAGTTGAGGTCCTGCATATATTTTAATGGTCAAGCAGATAAGATATTTGACAGTTTGGGGGTACAGTATGAGAGTAAGAGAGAAGTATGACTCAGGTTTTTTGATTTGATTAATTAGAAAAGTGACTCAAGTGTCTAGTCTGTTTACTGGAAAAATTAGGGGCTATTTACAGAGACTGGGAAGACTGAAGAAAGCAGGTTTACCAGGGAGGGTGGGCAACATCACAAATTTGATTTCAAATATTTTAAGTCTAAAATGACAATTGGCCACAGATGGGAACATTCAGTTCTGGGATTCAGATGACAGGTCCAAGTGGAAGATAAAAATTTGGTTGTTGCAAATTATACAGGCTGTTTAAAACCAAGAGAATAGGTAGAGTTAGAGAAAAGAGTAGGTCTGAGGAGCATCCAAGGTCAGGGATGTGGAAAGAAGCAGAAAAGGAAGCTAAGAAGAAATGGCCTGTGATAGAGAAGGAAATCTAGGGGAATGTGGTGTCACTGAAGCCAGGAGAAGAAAATTTTAAGGAGAATCCCATGGGAGGAGCCTGGTAGGCTGCAGTCCATGGGGTCGCTAAGAGTCGGACACGCATGAGCGGCTTCACTTTCACTTTCCACTTTCATGCATTGGAGAAAGAAATGGCAACCCACTCCAGTGTTCTTGCCTGGAGAATCCCAGGGATGGGGGAGCCTGGTGGGCTGCCGTCTATGGGGTCACACAAAGTCGGACACAACTGAAGCGACTTAGCAGCAGCAGCAGCAGCAGCAGCAGCAGCAGTGAGTGATCTACTAAGTCCAATGTTGAATTAGGTTACACAAGATGAGAGCAAAGAACAGACCATAAGATATAGCATGGGGGTCATTGGTATACTTGAGAAGAGCAGGTGGAGTGGTGGAGGCAAAAGCAAATAGGATGGGTTTAAGAGGGGATGAGGATATTCTGGAAAATAACAGGCTTATATTCTTCAAATGTTAAAATCATGGAATACAGGCTGGGATTAAAGTAGATTAAAGGGATAATATAAGTAAATGAAAAAGATGATAACAGACCAGAAAAATTTTTCTTCTTTTGCTCTATAGAACATTAGTAGAACAATTCATGATGTCTGAATAAGGTAACTAATCATAATAATTTTTATCAGTATCATCTTCATGATTCAAATAGTTGTGCTTTTTTTGTGGAAAAGATATTGGTTTTGAAGAAATATATGCTAAAGTATCTATGGTTAAAAGGGCATTATATCAGGAAATTTATTGGGTTTTTTTCCTTTTATTTTTTAGCAACTTAAGTCATTCAGAGACAAAGAATGAAAATTGATGTAGTAAAATAACATTTGAGGAATCTGAGTAATGAATATGTGAGAATTGTTTGTTCTATTTCTGAAACTTTTCTGTAATTCTGAAGTATTTCAAAATAAAATGAAAATGAACAGTTAAAATATTAAAAAGTAAAAGAAATAAAGGGAAAGGAGAGGGGGAAATAAAGGGAGAATCAGCAGACTAATTTGGGTCTTTTCCTTTCATAACTTTCTAATTTGCCTATTCTTTAAATAAATTATACCTTATTTTACAAGTATTTCTTTATTTTTATGCACCTAAAGCAGCGGATCTTTCTTTCTCTTTTTAAAAAAAAAAAAAATCCATTCCTTCTGCTTGAAACTAATGATAAAGGGTATATTGAAAAAAAAAAAGTGCAATATCTCCTCGATTTTCTGAGCAAGACTGAATCCTAAATAATGTGACTTAATTCTAGACCTTGAAAATTGCTTTTTTTTATCTTAGAGTTTACAATAAATTTATTGAACTTTTCTGGTCTTCAGTCTAATAAGATTGCATGTTCTCTATATAATTAATTCCTTCATTGCTCTGTATTTGTTCATTAATATTAATAAAAATCTCCCCATCATTCTGTGTAGCAAAGGCATTCTCAGTATTTCGGAAATCTAAAGTTATAGTCATAACCCATGAAATACACAAATCCAGAGCCAAGCTGATAACACCCTCTGCTGCTGCTGCTAGGGAGATGATTTTTAACTCTGTAGACAAGGACTTGAACCTAAGTTCTTATAATCACCAAGATACAATGTTGAGTGAAGGCAAAGATTTGTAATGAGAAAAAAAGATGAGAAGTTTCTAAAGGAGGTTGGGTGTTTTTCTAAAAGACTAGGAAGATAATTCAGATGAAAGGGTGAAGAATGAGGAAGAATTTTAGTAGAGGGATACCCACTGAAATTTTAACACTGATAATAACCAGGTGTAGTTCATCTGTGAGGAAATGAGATCTAGTGAGGAGATAGAATTGAGTGACCTTGATCACGAGACTAGGTAACATGTGATTGTTCTTCCCAATAGAATGAAAGCTAAGCTCCATTTCATTAATTTGCTAATGTCTTTCCTTCTGCTATATATATGTCTTCCTACTATATTGTTCATGACAGTGTATGCATATGGGCAGGCATATGCCCATGTCTGCCTCATTTAAAGGTGATTCTCATCTAGCTTCCCCTATCATTGATAAGTATGCCCCAGGACTTAGTCCTATAGTATAAAACTCCTGTACACATCTGCTCTCAATCTTCTTAATTTTGTCAAAGATCTTACTTCTCTGTATCACTCTGCCAGCTGGCCAGATAGCATGAATCGGGGATGAAAGTTAGAAAGATTTCCTGTTTCTTGGTATAAAGACTGGAAGAGCATAATCAAAACTGAATCAAAATTTCAGCTCTGCCATTTGTTCATTGATGTTAAGCTACCTCCATCAGCTTCTATCTTCTTTCTGTAAAATGTGTGGGTAAGGATACCAGAGAGGTTTGTTGAGAATAAAAAATGAGATGATTTATAAAGTGATAATAGTAAATAGCACATAAAAACTCAATATATGTTAGCCAGAAATAGTGATAGTAAGAGCAGTAGTTGTATTTATATGAATGCAGTACCTATTAGTACATTTTAGGATTCTTAATTAGCATATATATATTTATTTATGAAATAAAGTTCTAGCTGAGATCTCATGTTTAGGCAATAGAAACTTTTCTTTATAACTAATAGTTAAATAATTTTGTAGAGATTAGATTTCTCTTCAGGGAGACTATGGATAGTTTAAGCTATTAGTAAAGAGCACACTCTCAGTTAATCAAAAGAAAAAGTGTGAGATGCTTAAAATATAAAGTTGGGTTGGATTTTCAACTGTTTGCTACCAATGCAGGTAACCATGTACTGATACTAACTTTACATTGTATCTGTGGACTCTGTGATAATCAGCTAGCTTGTTAGCATAGAAACCAGTTGATTAGCAATGATTCAGTCCAAGCCTGACTCAGAAAAAGGCTTTCACAAAGATACTTTAAGATTCTGAAATGCAAAATATACCCCAAATCCCTCCTACCAGTTCTAGTCTTCTTACATTATAATTACCATAACTTTCAACTGCAATACAATCTATCTTATATACATGAGCTCTGCACCCATTTAATTTTTTATCTACTTCAACATCTGACCTTCAGCATGGGTGAATATATGTTTTTCTATCTTGGCACTTCATCTTGGCTCTCTATTCCAAATCTCAATCCTCCTAAGTTTATTTTTAAGATAATTTCATGCTTTGCATACAAAAAGGATCCAGAGACTGTGTGCATGTGTGTAAGTAGGCATACTAACTTAACTAGCCAGAATGAAAAGAAACAAAAGAATTACAAAGTGTGGCTCCTCAGAGGTGGTCTGCCTTAAGAAGCCTTTTCCAAATGAATGAGTGAGAGAATACAATTTGACAATTATCTGCCCCTTTTTCAGTTCACTGTGATTTTAATTTTAGACCTCTTAAAATTTTTAAGATTTTAAGTGAACACACTGACACAGCCATATCCAGATAAGTCTGAAGAAATGAAAATTCTCTTTTTAAAGAAAAGTCATTGAATGTTCTACAGAAACCCAATTTTGACACTAGTCTTTAAAAAACCAGACTTAGACACAAGACATGCTGGCATTGCCAGGAACATTGTCCATTGAAGAGGATTAAACCTAGAAATAAACAAAGATTCACTAACTGGGGGGAGGGGTGTACTCTCAGGAAAAATTAGTTGGAATAGTAGAATACATTTTCCTATTTTGAAAATAATTTGTACTATGTCATTTATCCTGTAAGCAAGTCATGAAAGTAAAGAATTAAGCTTTGGTCCCCCTCAATGCCAGCAGGTTTGCTGATTATCTTCATTCTATTAGAATCCAATGATGTTCTCATCCTAAATACAGGGAATGGATAGAGTAAGATAATTAATCTTTCAGGGATACATGGTTGGATTTTTTGGAACTTCAGCAAAATCAGCCTATGAACACAATTTTTTTTTTTTTAAAAAAAGAGCAATAGTCAAAGTTTTGAAGACCACAAAAGAACAACAACAACAACAACAAAAAATGTGACAACAGTTAAAAGATACATAGTACGTTTCATGGCTCAGTTGTGCATAATATAATCTATATTATATAAACACTATATAATGACATTTTCCAAAATTTTTTATACATTTATATTCGGAGGATACAAAGATTAGACATGTGCATGTAAGTGGTGGTGGAAGCAAAGACTGGTGGTTGGGAAAATGAATGCTGAAAGATAGCCATTTCCTAACAGGAAGTAGATATACTCATTTCTGTTACTGTGTATGAAATTTCCAAACTTACCAATTCTGTATAACTTACTTAATTTCTGCACCCCAAATTGCCACAATCTTTGTTTATTATTATATAGCTTCTGAGTGTCACAAGCCAAGGTACCCCTTGGCTGAGTCCTCTGCTCAGGGTCTCCTGAAGCTGCAGTCAAGTTGTTGGCTATGCTGTATTCTCACCTAGAGGCTCAACTGTCAAAAGAGTCACATCTAATTCCCTCAATATCTTACCAGAATTCATTCTTGTACTGCTGAATTCATGGCAGCTTCATTCTTCAAATCTATCCACACACATGCACACACACATACAACTGGGAGTGGTGGGAGGAGAAACACTTCCAATCACATACCTCTAGACCATCTTTTAAAAGGCTTTCCTGATTAGATCAGGCTTACACAGAATAATTTCCTTTTTTAATAACTCAGCTGATTAAGGGTCTTAGTTACATACAGCCACACAAAAATTCTATATTCTTGCCATATAATGTAACATAGTTGCAAGAGTGATATTCTTTAAGCTTTGCCATATTCTATTGGTTAGAGAAAGTTGTACAGCCCTCTTAAACTCAAGTGGAACTGATGTGGATCTCACAAAGGTGTGAATGTCAAGAGACAGAAATTATGGTTACCATATTAGAATCTTACCTTTCATTGTAGATAAGCCCTAAAACTAAAAAATCAAGAAATAGCAGTATAAAAAAAAAAAAAGAAAAAAGCAGTATAAGTGTGTGAATGTGTGTTTTAATATGGAGACAGAATCTAAAGAATCAGCTAAAATATACATAAATGGTTAAATTGTAGGAGATGCAAGAGATATGGGTTCAATCCCTGGGTCTGGAAAATCCCCTGGAGTAAGAAATGGCAACACACACCCGTATTCTTGACTGAAAAACTCAGGAGACAGAGAAGCCTGGTGGACTACAGTCCATGGAGTTGCAAAGGGTCAGACACAACTGAGCGACTGAGCTTAGCAGCACAGCGTGGCATACCACTATAGAGTAGCTCATGGGGTGTGGGTAGTTTATTTTGTAGTTAACTCTTTAACCATATGGAGGCATACATTATTTATTTTAATTGGATTTTATTTTTAACAGAAAATTTGTTTTTCAGTCTCTCAGTCATGTATGACTCTTTGTGACCCCATGGACTGCAGCACACCAGGCCTCCCTGTCCTTCACTATCTCCCAGACCTTGTTTAAACTTATGTCCATCGAGTTGGTGATGCCATCCAACCATCTTGTCCTCTATTGTCCCCTTCTCGTCCTTTCTTCAATCTTTCCCAGCTTCAGGGTCTTTTCTATTGAGTCAGGTCTTCACAACATGTGGCCAAAGTATTGGAGCTTCCGCTTCAGCATCATTCCTTCCAGTAAATATTCAGAATTGATTTCCTTTAGGATTCACTGGTTTGATCTTCTTGCACTCTCAAGAGTCTTCTCCAGATAATTATGGGGTCACAAAAACTTGGACACAACTGAAGTAACTTAGCACACATGCCTGCACATACAGAAGGTGTTTACATTTTTCTCCAAAAATAAAAAGAAATGGAGGCAGAAAATTTGGGCTTGAAAGCAATTCCAGAGAAAAGATCTGGGAGTTTTTGTTGACTATAAACTCAAATTAAGTCAATAATGAGATATTGTTGTTATGAAAAAACAAATGTGATCTCAGGCTTGCATTCATAGAAATATGATGAATAAATGGGGGGGGGGGCACAGTATTCTTCATTGAAAATTTCACATTTGAAGTTGTGTTCATTTCTAGGCCCCTAATTTAGTACTGTTTTACTATTGTTAGAGCATCGATGGTTGATTTTTATTATAAAATCAGTATATTGTCTCTGTGGAAAAGTTTAGAAAAGAAAAAAATTCGACTACATAAATACTTGAAAATGCATATCATAAATATTTTGGTGCTCATCTTTTAAGCTTTTTTCTCTACATGTACACGTTGGTGCTGGAGAAGACTCTTGAAAGTCCCCTGGGCAGCAAGATCAAACCAGCCAATCTTAAGGGAGATCAACCCTGAATATTCACTGGAAGGTCTGATGCTGAAGCTGAAACTCCAGTGTTTTGGTCATCTGATGTGAACAGATAACTCACTGGAAAAGTCCCATATGCTGGGGAAGATAAAGGGCAGAAGGAGAAGAGGTCATCAGAGGATGAGATGGCTGGACAGCATCACTGATGCAATGAATGTGAACTTGGGCAAACTCAGGGAAATGATGAGAGACAGAGAGGCCTGGCGTGCTGCAGTCCATGGGGCTGCAAAGAGTCAGACTCAGCCGAACGACTGAACAACAACAAACATTGTATGTCATACTATACTATACATGTCATACTATATATGTACTTTGGATTTTGCTTAATTTATACTATATTCTATAAAACTTTGTTTTCAGACAAAATGAAAAGCAGTGTAGTTCTTGCATTGAGATACACAAAAATGTTAGTGGAATAAAAGACAGAGTTCAGAAATAACCCTACTTATATGTTGTCACCAAATTTTCAGCAGAGATAAAAAGGCAGTTTACTGTACAATAGACATTTCTTCAATAACAGTTTATAAATGGCCAATAAATACATGAAGTGGCAGTCAACATTAATAAGCCTCAGGGCAATGTAAGTTACAAACGGATATTATTTCACATCCATTAAGATAACTATAATCAAAATACAGATAATACCAAGTGTTGGTGAGGATGTGAAAAAATGGAACCCTCATACACTGTGAGACTTTATGTTCTTGGGCTCCAAAATCACTGCAGATGGTGACTGCAGCCATTAAATAAAAGAATGCTTGCTCCTCAGAAGAAAAGCTTTGATCAACATAGAAAATATATTAAAAAGCAGAGACATTACTTTGCCAACAAAGGTCCATCTAGTCAAAGCTATGGTTTTTCCAGTAGTCGTGTACGGATGTGAGAGTTGGACTATAAAGTTGAGTACCAAAGAACTGATGCTTTTGAACTGTGGTGTTAGAGAAGACTCTTGAGAGTCCCTTGGACTGCAAGATCAAACCAGTCAATCCTAAGGGAAATCAGTCTTGAATATTCATTGGAAGGACTGATACTGAAGCTGAAACTCCATTACTTTGGCCACCTAATGTGAAGAGCTGACTCATTTGAAAAGACCCTGATGCTGGGAAAGATTGAAGGTGGGAGAAGGGGACGACAAAGGATGAGATGGTTGGATGGCATCACTGACTCAATGGACATGAGTTTGAGAAAGCTCTGGGAGTTGGTGATGGGTAGGGAAGCGTGGTGTCTATAGTCCATTGGGTCACAAAGAGTCTGATATGACTGAGTAACTAAACTGAACTGAAACATCATTAATCATTAGGGAAATTTAAGTTAAAGTCATTATGTGATACTACAGTACACCAAGTAAATTTTTTAAATGTAAAAGACTGGCTGTACCAAGTAATAGCAAAAAATGAAGAGCAACGAGAAGTCTCATGTACTGCTTATCAGAAGAAAAATTTTAGAGCCACTTTGGAAAAATATTTATCAGTTTCATATAAAGTAGAAAATACAGTTCTTTTATTTATCATCTAATGATGCATAATAAAGCCATTATTAGTATAATAAAGAAATTATTATTATGTCCTTTGTTTCAGGGACAGATTCTTTAAATATTGGATTTCCCTGGTAATAGTAGTGTCTTTGTTATCCGTGATGGGCTCTGATCATACCTTCTGAGGTTATGCTAACAAAGTGACTCACTGTGGGCTCCTAGATGATTTCAGTATGGAGGCTAACTTTGCCAGAAAAACCAACCTTGTGATTTGAGGATTGAGGTTTTTAGAGCCATGTGACATCAACCCAAACCCTCAGCCTCCAGGGAGTGGAGAGAAGATGAGGATTGAGCTTAATCATGTAAACAGTGAGTCAACAATCATTCTTGCATAATGAAACTCCAGCTCCAACTTTGAGTACCTGAAATTCAGGTAAGTTTCTCTGATTAGTGAAATATATCCATATACTGGAAAGCTGACACATCTCAAGGACACGAAAGCATTGAGACTCTCCCACAACTCTCCCTGCATGCCTCTTCTTTTGGCTAATTTTGACTTGTATCCTTTTGCTGTCATAAAACTGTAATTGCATTTATAGCATTTTCCTGATTTCTATGAGGTGTTCTAAAGAATTACTCTCTAGAACAGTGGGAGCCCTAAGTTTATGGGCAATTGTTCAAAAGTGTTTGTGGCATGGGAACCCTCAATTTACTGCTGGCTGAGGGCAGTCTTGTAAGACTGTACCTTTAACCTGTGAAGCTTACTACCTGACTCTGTATAGTAAGCATCAAAATTGCACTATGCTCAAGATAATTGAAAACATATCCACATAAAATTTTACATGAATGTTCATAAGCAGTTGTACATAAATAGCCCCAAAATAGAAAAAAAATATATCCATCTACAATGAAAAAAAAATACAAAGAATAAAGAATACATCCATTCAGTATAATATGACCAGTTAGCAAAAAAAAAAAAAATAATAATAATTGATACATGGAACAAATTAGCAAATCTCAAAGGCATTATACTAAATAAAACAAGCCAAACACAAAAGAGTAACATTGTATGATTCCGTTTGCATGAATTCTATTCACAGAAAAATAAATCATTTATTGCTGGGAGCTAGAAATGGATTTATATTTGTTTATAAAAAGGACTGAGGGGATTTTCTGGAGTGATGGAAAGATTTTATATCATGACTGCTAATTTAAAATGTATATTTGTCTTGTTAAAGGATGCTCTTTTCCTCTGTTTTACTAAGATTATAAAACCAGAAAAATGCATATTGAATTTTATCCAGTGCTTTATGGCAGTTATTGTAAAATCCTTTGATTTTCTTCTTTTGGTGAAAATTACTTTGTTATATTATTTTAGTTGATTGTTTACTTATCCTTGTCTACATTTCCAAATAAATCCTATTTACTATTATTTTATCAATATTCTGTAAGTTTGGAAATACGTTTTTTTAGTTCCTACACACCTTTATTCTATAATTTATTTTTTCTATAATTTCTTAAAGATTCAGGATGCAGGACAATTCCATAGTCATGAAAGTAAGTCAGATCTTTATTTTGTTCTCTGTGTTCTAGAAACACAGCTAATATTGGATCTTTGAGGATTTGAAAGAATTTGCCTATGAAAGTTTTGTGACTCAGACTCAGTTAGTAAGATGAGAGGTTTAGAAATTGTGCTCTTCTTGGGAACCAACTTATCACTGCTGATTCTGAGAGATCAGAATCCAACTTGTTGAATTCATTGGGTATTCCCCTTCTCTGGACAAGCTGAAAGAGGCTGAATGATAGAGCTTTTATATAATCTCCTTTTTTGATTTATCCATCTCATTGTTATTCAGATACCTTCCTCATTAACAATCGTTTTAGTCATACGGCTTCAAAGAACCTTTTCTCTGAGACATGGGCACAACAGGACCTAGGTCATCACCACAGGGGTGGTCCACAAACATGATCCCTGAAGAGAAACCAAAGATTTCAGGGTAGCAAATGCCCCACCAGCAAGGAAGATACAAACTCTGAACCATGGGATTGAGCCTAGATGGCCAAGGAAAGAGCTTACCTGTGTGCCAGGTAAAGATGTGTTGGAGCAGATGGGACATCAGAGAATCAGAACACAGGAGAATACAGCACAGGTCCAATAGAAAAAAAAACAAAACACAGAGATCAACAAAGCTCCGCTCAGGCCATACAAATACAAAGTGCTAGTCTTTGAGTTTATTGTATATTTGCCTCATGATAGGTCAAATTCTGGGCCTTAGTATAGAAGGCTGTACATAATATCAATGAAAAATAGTACTTACAAAATTCTGCAGAACATTCAAGAGTAGTGATTGGTGATCATGAATGCACTTAGAATCCAAAGACTGGATTCAGAGAATCCAGAGAATGAGGTGGGTTTTCTGGGGTTTTTTGTTTGTTTGTTTTTTACTTTTTCTTTGCATTGATTTTCTGTCTATTCAGTATCCTCTTGAATGGAAAACCATAAGCTCTTTCTTACTTGGGTTCCCTCCCTCCTTCCCACTCTACCTACTTTCTGGGCAGCTTCCACACTTCGTCTTGGTTCAGCCTCTAATATTCCATGCTGTGGAATCTCTTAAACATATTTGCATGAGTCTTGAGACCATCAGACTCTCAGTCTATTTTAGAAGGGCACCATTCTTCAATGTTGAGCACATATAAGATAAAGCTCAATGTTTCTAAAATTGATTGCCTTCATTAAAAGATAAATTGACATATAAAAATTTTTAAGACTTTATTTGAGCATTTATCCATTGAAATTGTTGTTATTTTTGAGTACTGTCATGTATGAGTCTTTTGTGACCCTGTGGACTGTATGTAGCCCACCAGGTTTTTTTGTCCATGGGATTTTTCCAGGCAAGAACACTGCAGTGGGTTGCCATTTCATCCTCCAGAGGATCTTCCTGGACAGGGGTCAAACCCATGTCTCCTGAATCTCCTGCATTGGCAGGCAGATTCTTTACCACTGATCTACCAGGAGACTGGTTATTGACCCATTGTTTAGGCCACCAGTCAGTCATGTCCAACTCTTTTGCAACCCCATGGACTGTAGCCCATCAGGCTCCTCTGTCCATAGGATTTCCCAAGAAAGAATACTAGAGTGAGTTGTTGTATCCTTCTCCAGAGGATCTTCTCAACCCAGGGATCAAACTCACATCTCCTGCATTGGTAGATGGATTCTTTACCACTGGGCCATCTGGAAAGCCTTCCATTGAAAATGAGAAGAACAAAACGTAAAGTGGTGGGAAGCCAGGGAAAAGACAGAAAAAGTCTAAAGCAAAAAAAGGAAATTATTTGGTTATAGTTTGAAGCCTAGTTGGCTGTTTGGGATTGGTTTTCCTTAGTGGTTTTGATTTTGTAAACTTAAAATGCCTACAGTCTTGAATTTCAGTTTGCTTACATAGACCGTCTTGGTATTCAAGTCCCCTTCGTCTAATGGCCTCCTTGTTCCATCAGTTTAACACCTCTCATAGTATAATCTTATTATCTTTTTATCAAAAAGACCTCTGCTTCACTAACGATGAAGATGAACAAATACGAAGGCTGCATTTTTCTGCAGTAATAATCATTTTAGTTCCTCACCCTACTTTAAACTCTTCCAACCTTCTTTTTGTGAAGGCTTGCTACATTCCATTCTTTCAGACATAGTGACTATGATTAAAATTTCATTAAATTGAAGGACAAAGCAGAGGAGTTTTTTTTTTTTAAAAAAAGAAGACACTAGCACATGCACACATATCTGGTTAGAATTCACCTTAAAGTTACTATTCCAACAACAATAATAAGTGCAATTTAAAAAGTACAATCACTATCTTCACTCATCCCCATGACAATTGCTAAAAATAAGCATAAAGCAAGAGAGCAGGCATATTAGCCATAGCAATGGCATGCTTTCTCAGCTTTTATTATATAATTGGGAAATCTACAGATAAATCCCTTGCAGATTTTAGATTAGCATTAATGAATAGCATTGCTGTTCTGAGTATATATTAAATGTAAAACCATTTTTATCTTCTTCTTAACCCTCCCCAGCACCTTCCTCAACTAAACTGCTGACTTTGTTTAGAGTTTAATAAATATTATTTTGTTATTTGCTCTGTGAAAGCCTTCCCTTAAACAAGCAAGAAAGAAATCAGAAACTAAATATTTTGTTCATAGAAATAGTTTGCAAGCAATAGTACATACTACTAAGAAACTCTCTTTATTAGGATCATTACTTTGGTAGTGAGAAAAACATAAAACAAACTATTGCTGTTATTTCCTTTTGAGTCCCAAATATCATATACTTCTTATGCAGAAACACTTCCTCATCCAGCCAATTATCCATTAAAAATATAAGATCCACTAGAAATAAGTAAACTTTAAAGTTGAAAATTGGTCAAGCAGTTTCATGATCTCTCACTTATAAATTCTTTTTCTGAGTGCCTCAGGCTTAATGCTGTGTATTAACATGAAGGTAGAGAAGAATCAAATTCAAATTCATTTTATGGCAGGACTACTAGTACAATAAAATTTAATGGATGCCTTTTAAAGGTTTTGGTATGAGTCATTCTTGAAAAAATATTTCAATTTATTTTTCAGACTTCTTTCTAAAAGACAGAGGGAAAACCCACTATGTCCTCAAAAATCAGAGAAAATAGTTTAATAGGCAGAGTACTGGTTATTTGACCAAAAACCCCTCAGATTTCTACCAGAGTCAAGATAGAAAAGATCAATTCAACCTTTTAAAGAAACAATGACTCAGAAAACCATTTCATCAGTACAGGGCCTGCTGTTTAAACTGCTTAGATTTTACAAGGGGCTATTAGGTATACTTAAAGTTGATTGGCTCATAAATTGGAAAAAAAAAAATCCCTTTGGTTTCTCAACAAAGGGAGATATTTCTGTGAGTTCTAGAAGGCTTTCTCCAGGACAGGGGAATGAGGAAATTGTACTTCAGTTCTATTTCTTCATCTCCTATTTTACTACTATGTTTGGTTCTTTCTTTTCTTCTTCATCTAGGAAAAAATAATTGGATTTATTACTACTAGTCCTAATTCTTAAGAGACATATAAAGCAGTGTTTAATAGATCTTTTATATATATAGGCAGTTCCATTTTGCTGAAGAGGATACGAAATATTCTACTTAAGTTTAATATTCTTGTTGTTGTTGTTCAGTCACTAAGTCCTTTCGACTCTTTGCAACCCCATGGACTAGAGCACACCAGGCTTCCCTGCCCTTCACTATCTCCTGGAGTTTGCTCAAATTAATGTCCATTGAGTCAATGATGCTATACCCTCTAGAATAAACACAGGAATGAAAGACAGATATCAAGCATTAACTCTGAGTGAGGTATTTGTTGTTGTTCAGTCGCTCAGTCATGTCTGACTCTTTGCAACCACATGGACAGGAGTGTGCCGGGCTTCCCTGTCCTTCACTGTCCCCCAGAGTTTACTCAAACTCATGTCCATTGAGTTACTGATGCCATTCAACCCTCTCTTCCTCTGCCATCCCCTTCTCCTCCTGCCTTCAATCTTTCCCAAGCATCAGGTCTTTTCCAATGAGATGGCTCTTCACATCAGATGGCCAAAGTATTAGATCTTCAGTTTCAGCAACAGTCCTTTCAGTGACTATTTAGGATTGATGGGATTGATCTCCTTGCAGTCCAAGAGTTTTTTCAAACACCACAGTTCAAAAGCATCAATTTTTCACTGCTCAGCTTCCTTCACAATCCAACTCTCACATCCATACATGACTACTGGAAAAACCATAGTTTTGAATAAATGGACCTTTGTCAGCAAAGCAATGTGTCTGCTTTTTAAAATGCTGTCTGCGTTTCTCATGGCTTTCTTCCAAGGAGCAGTCGTCTTTTAACTTCATGGCTGCAATTACCACCCACAGTGATTTTGGAGCCGAAGAAAGTAAAGTCTGTCACTATTTCCATTGTTTCCCCATCTGTTTGCCAAGATGTGATGGGACCAGATCCCATGATCTTAGTTTTTTTTTTTAATATGGAGTTTTACGTTAGCTTTTCACTTTCCTCTTTCACTTTCATCAAGAGGCTCTTTAGTTCTTCACTTTCTGCCATAAGGGTGGTGTCATCAGCATATCTGAGGTTATTGATATTTCTCCTGGCAATCTTGATTCCAGCTTGTAATTCATCTAGCCTGGCATTTTGCATGATGTACTCTACATATAAATTAAATAAGCAGGGTTACAATATAAAGCCTTGGCTTATTCCTTTCCCAATTTTGAACCAGTCCATTGTTTCATGTCCAGTTCTAACTGCTGCTTCTTGACCTGCATACAGGACTTGCAGGAGACAGGTAAGATGGAAGTGAAAATGTATATGTATCCCAAATACCTATTGTCACTCTGCTTATTTAACTTATATGGAAAGTACACTATGCAAAATGTCACAAGCTGGAATCAAGATTGCTGGGAGAAATATCAATAACCTCAGATATGCTAATGATGCAACTCTAATGGCAGAAAGCAAAGAGGAACTAAGAGTCTCTTGATGAAAGTGAAAGAGTGCAAAAGCTGGCTTAACACTCAACATTCAAGAAGAGAAGATCATGGCATCTAATCCCATCACGTCATGGCAAATAGATGAGGGAAAGTGGAAATAGTTTCAGATTTTATTTTCTTTGGCTCCAAAATCACTGTGGACAGTGACTGCAGGCATGAAATCAAAAGACTTGCCCCTTAGAAGAAAAGCCATAATAAACCTAGACAGCATATTAAAAAGCAGAGACATTACTTTGCCTACAAAAGCCCATGTAGTTAAAACTATGGTTTTTTCAGTAGTCATGTATGGATGTGAGAGTTAGACCATAAAGAAGGCTAAATGCTGAAAAACTGATGCTTTCTAACTGTGGTGTTGGAGAGGACTCTTTAGATTCCCTTGGACAGCAAGGAGATCAAACCAGTCAATCCTAAAGGAAATCAACCCTGAATATGCATTGGAAGGACAGATGCTGAAGCTGAAGCTCTGATACTTTGGCCACCTGATGCGAAGAACTGACTCACTGGAGAAGACGCTGTTGCAAGGAAACATTGAGGGCAAGAGGAGAAGTGGCAACAGAGGATGAGATGGTTGGATGGCCTCACCAACTCAATGGACACAATTTTGAGCAAACTCCAGGAGATGATGAAGGAAAGGAAAGCCTGGCATGCTGCAGCCCATGGGGTCACAGAGAGTCATACAAAACTTAACGACTGAATAACAACAACAAATCCCAAATACTAGCTCAAAAAAAGAGAGCATTTTAGTTAGAGAAAGAATACAATTGACCTTTGAACAATGTGGGGGCTAGGGGTAACAACCTCATGCAGTTAAAAACCCACGTGTGACTTTATCATCTATATCCACCTACCCTCTAGTATCAATTTTGATAGATAAAAATATATATATATATTGTTTTTTCCTTTTCCTCCCCACAACTTTATATTTATATGATACTAGTTAGAATCTCATATATCATGTAGGAAATAGTAAATTTATCATTATAAATAGCACATTACACTCAAAGCAAAACAATTGTTAACCATTTACCTATATAAAGCAGACATCTACATTGTTTTTCCTTTGTAAAAAAGTTTCTTTATTTTTAGAATATTTGATTATGCAAATACCTTCAGCAACTAGATACTGTAATGAGTCATTTTTGGAGTTGAATAAAGCATTTGGATTGTGATTTGTATTTATATTTGTTTGAGTGTTAAAAGCTAATTTATAGCCATTATGTTTAGAATCAAAGTTAGAAAAATCCTGAAAAGTTCTACTGAAACAACTGTTGTGTTCCAAAGTGGTGATAAGATGGTCTTCAGAACTGAAGATCTGTACCAGTAACAACAGTAGCCTATTTTCCAAAAAAATCTTTCAGTAAAAGACTACAAAAAATATTAGTAGAAAGGAAAATACCTAATTTCCACCCTCTGATGTATTCTTAATCTTAATATAAAGAGCACAAAGATGACTCTTTTTATCACAAGAAAATTCTCATCATATCTCTCATGAGAAGGTAAATGTCAGTTGTACTTACCCGTGAATTGTATATTTTGGCTCCCTTTGTTAATCAACAGTGAAATTCCTATTGATGTGGTACTATAGAAAAAATGGTTAAACTAGGGAAAATATTAGCAAATTGGAAATTCCCAATATATTTGCAATATGTTTAATTTTCTCACCGGAGACTTATGTGAAATTCATGTTGTTTGTTATAATTTACTTTTATGTTCTTGTTTCTATTCATCCCCTATTGACCAACTGATATTTGTCAGTCATTGAAAGGCTTTGTTCCTCCTCACACTCAAAACATGAGAAGAAAATAAATAGCAATTCTTCTTGCCTTTCTACCCAACAGAACATATTCACTTCTTTCTAGAGATCTTGTTCATGCTTGCTAACTTTCTAACTAAATGGCATGTGGTTTTTGATCACTGTATAACAGGATTTATGTAAGGGTTAATACTCAGTAGGATAAAGAGTTGAATGCTCACATTTAATTCTAAGGACATGAACTCAGGAATATTATTAATGTTGTTAGATTTGCCATATCCCCAGTTTCTTTGTTTCATATATAAATCTTTTCAATGATCTCTGAAATATGTCTTAATACAATGCATTCATTATGTGCTTATTTCAATAATTTGCTTTATGGCTACTGAAATATTGAATGTTTTCAAATACAATAAAATTCAAAAATATGACTTTTCTTATTATCTAAAACTAGTGAAACAACTACCTTTACAATTCTAATTGCTTATTGTTCCAAATTATACGTTCTACATTCTACTTAGGCAGCTAACAGTGGACAGGAAATATTAAAGTCAAAATCATAAATTCTTAACTTTTAATATATATGAGTAGTAATAAACTAGTACAAGCATGTACAAGGACAAATCTTGGCTATTTTTTCCACTGTTCACATCCTCCTATAGCACCTAAGAAACTAAGGTAACCTATCTGAACTTAGTCCCTGTTAAATAATGCATGAAGACAAATTCTGTATCAGTCTCAAAGAATGAAGCCAAGGTGGAGTGACTATATATAAATGTCTTCACTACCTAGAAATAATTGAATAAAATTTTCTTATTTTTCTTCTCCTTTAGTTCAGATTTATTTGAAAGAGAAATGAGTCGACTGAACTAGGAATTATATAGTGAAAAACAATTATGTAAAACATATTCTTCTTTATGATGTTGGTTAGCTACTGTTAGTTCATCATATATTACCTCTAGCATGTACGTATCACTCATTGCACTGACATTCCCACCAGATGGAAATGTTAGGATTTAAGTTGTTAGAACAGGGACTTCCCTGGAGGTTCAGTGGTTAAAGCTCTGTTCTTCCACTCCAGGGGGTGCAGGTTTGATCTCTAGTCAGCATGTTAAGATCTTACATACTGTGTGATGTGGCACCCCCAATTTGTTAAAAATATTTAAGTTGTAATTTGACCAATTATAGACACGTATTTATAGGGAAAATGATTTCTGAATAAACTTGAATATTTCTTAATAAAATTAATTCCAATCCACCCTCTGTTGAATTCACACATATTTACATCATTTTTAAAATGTTTGACATTAACTTCAAAGAAAGTGATTGCTGTCATACTAAGGAAATCACTTAATTTCATTGTTACTGATAGTCAGAAAAGCATCTTTTAAACTAATTCTTGAAAGCATTATGAAATGCTGAATATAAAATAGGATTTACCTACAGTTTTATAATATTTAATAAAATCAAACCATAGGTGCTATTTAGAGATTGCTTAAGAATAGCATAAATAGGGAAACAAGGAAAATTCCCTGTGATATTTATATTAATGTCTAGAATATCATTGAAAAAGTGGAATATAAGGAAAAGAGGATTATTTATATTACACAAAATAAAAGTCAAGAAAAAAACAAAAAGGAAGAGCAGAGAGTAACAGCTGCTCAAGTCTTTGCACTGGCATGCTACTCAAAGTCTATTTCTCTGGCCAGCAGGAAAGTTTCCCAACTAAAAACTAATGTAGTTCTTGTTTCTTTGTTGTTTTGAGATTTTTTTAATTCTTTGTATTTATTAAGGAACTTGATCTTTAGATAGGATTACAATTTACACCAGTCCTTCTCCAAGCATGAATCTGCAGACTGTGGTTGGTTCATAAACTATGTATGACTGATCAGTGACAAAATCATTTAGAAATTTACAGTAAATATTCATGGCAATTTGGCATGGTAATTTTTGTCTACTGAATCTGAGAGTTAAAACCGGAGCATTATTTTGTATTTCTTTCTTTCAGTAATTCGTTTTAGTAATTTAATTTTGTATTTTACAAAATTATTAATCCAGAACAGATAAGTAGGGGAAGGGGGGTGAAACTAGTCTTTTACTCCAGATGGTCTGAGAGACACTGGCTTATACCGTACATAGATATCTTTAGAGTGATTCCAGATCTTTCGTCTTTACAGCTATGACTATGATGCAGAATTTCTTTCTTTTGGATACCACAGCCTTTCCTTTCTGTTGGTCTAATATTGAACAGGTAAGTAGATCATATTTTACACTGAAGTCATACAGCTAACAATGAGGTTTTATATTAGCCTGTGCCTTTTTCATTTCCTGGTCACTTAAAATCAAACTTCTTGGATATTAAGAGTAGACAGAAGTCACATTAAATTAGGTAATAAACCTAAGATGTAACCATCAAGAAGCATTTATTAAGCATCTACTTAATATTCTACAAAGCATCAACTTAATATTCTACAATTCTCAGTCTTCCAAAGACGTGAAAACCCTGTTTGGGATTAAAATAAATCCATTGGAAACAATAAGAGGCCACAGGTAAGTGACAACTTTTTTGCTGCCAACTCTAAGTGGTGGAGGAATTCAGGTGGAAACATTCTTTATCTGCATAACCAGGTAATGCCTCTACTTCACATGAATGTGAGTTCGCATATATGACCTCCTGTCCAATGTTAGCATACAGTAGGTGCTCACTACTATTTTTGTTTTATTGTTTTAAAAAAGAAACCTGATCAGGGAATTTTTTAAAGGGGTAAATAAATTCATATAAGCAAAAAAGGAAAATTCTATATGAAAGATTTTGCATTTGCAAAGATATTCTTCTCTGATACTGTGAAAATTCATGTAGGAGAACAGAGGTGAATAAACCCCAGCATGAAGACAGAGCTCCACAGGTGACATTTTGTTTACTGTGATCTGTAATCTCTGGTCTCTAATACTAAATTTTCAGCTACCTCTATGATCAAGCCACTGCATACACCAATGCAGATTTCACTATTTCCTTATCTTTGCAATAAAAACATTTAGATTGATACATTAGAATAAGATTGGGCAATTATTCTCATTCTCCTTGAATAAGAAAGGGTAATGATGTTTTCTTTCAAAAATAAAGCTACTGATGTAAGTGATGACACAAGTAACCTAATCATTTGTTTCCTTCCAGTTAGTTTAACCAAAGTGGAAACTATGAAGTGGAGCATAAATAGTAATCATTATTTCCTGCCTTTCAGCCTTTCCCCATCCTTCTGCCTGTAAGTCAGCAAAGTTCTAAGGCTTTCTAAACTTTCATCTTTTTCTTAGCTCTGTAACTAGAGCTTGATTGCTCCCTCTCTACTGTGGCAGAAAACCATATCTGTAATCTTAAAAAAAAAAAAAAAAGTTTAAAATAAAATCTTATTTTAAGTGACTTGAATCATGAGAAAAATGTAAGGTCTAATTTGTTTCTATTTATCCTTCCTTTTCATATTTTTCTTTGATAGAGTCCATCTTTGCACCTGAGTTTATTTCCCATAGGTAAACCAGCCAGGCATTGGCTCCGTACAAGATTTTCCTTTAAAAGCTAACAGGAGCTTCCACTAGAAATAGATGCTTGTAATTGGATCTCTCTGTTTTACTAATAGTGATTCCAGATGGCTGCTTCTAGAGGAAGCAAGAATTTCTGACTCCAAAATGATGTGGTAACAGAAACCTCCCCCCAACTGCTCTTAAGTGGGAGAACCATATGCTTTAAACTTCTTGATTGATCAAGAAAACTTCTGGTGTTAGGTAGATTCCTTTGTGGGAGCACTGTAGTTGGGCTCTTGCTGATGCAAAAACCTCCGTGAGAAAAATACTATGTATTTTTTCTCTCAGCACCACAAATGATTGTTAAATGTCAGTCTTTGTGTATTCATAGATGAATGAATAACATGAAGTTCAAGTCCTGAAGTCAGCACATGGAGCTCTAAAGAAAGTTAGGCAAAGTTACCAAAGACATAAACATATAACACAAAGGAAGTGAGAGGTGGAGATCAAAGCCCTGGTATAAATTTGATACCAGTTCCTGTTATCTCCTAAACTATTGCATAGAAAATACTGCCACCAAGTTTCTCATCTAAGGCTTATAAAAAACCTGTAAGGTTGGACATGCAGGGATTTTACCCCTATTTTATAGATGAAGAAACGGAGTCTCTGAGAGGTTAGATGACTGACTAATGGTGACCAAGGCACGAGTATATATCTGTATATTTCTCTTCTGAGGCTTCTTCCAGAACACCAGGCTGCCCCACTACATTAGAACCAAAGGAGAGATGAACAGCAAAAAAGAAAAAAAACAGTAAAAACAGTTGTGACCAAATAATAATAAAGCTACATATAGTTTTTTGGGGGGTTTTTGCATTAAATTTGGTAGTCTAAAACTTCCTATTCTCTATGAAGACCTAATCTAAAAACCCACGGTCTATCTTTTGCTATGACCATAATAATTTGGTTTTTGTAAACACAGACTTCTACAGTGAGAAGGTACAGCAATGAGCAGAGCAAAGAAGAGGACCAATAAAGAGAGCGTTAAGGAATGGGATTATTCGTGGTCTACATGTGAATCTCCATAGGGGATCTTCTGAGAGAATACATAACGCAAAACAGAATTGAACCACCAAGGGAAACTGAAACCACACAAAAGCTCTTGTCTCCTGTTGGCTGAGGGTTGCTCACGACCCATTAATGGATCTGGGGCCACACTGCTTCGTACTGACTAAGCAGGCTCAGGAGAGAAAGCCCTCACAAAGAGAGAGACATAGAAAGCCACAGTGGACAGCGGCTCCAGAGAAATGTGGAAATATGGAAAAGGCACCAACAGCATCTGCTAAGATGACCGGGGAGGAAATTGACACTAAAGGTTTTGATGACTGCAGAACAGACTGAGCCCAGTAGTGAGGCCAAGAAGTCGATTTTTCCCCTTGCCTAAACATTGGTCATTGGAATACACATGCATATTGCGTGTGTGTATGGTGTGTATGAAAGTAGATTGTTTTCACTTTTCTTTCTTTTCTATTCATTTCCTGCATTTCTTGCAATGTAATGTACTGTTTTTATAGTTAGGAAAAAATCCTTGGATCAAAATTAGTAATATATTTCATATATATAAACATCATCTAGCATTTAGATCATCTAACATCATCTTTGAACATTTTGTTTACATATCTGTATCTCTTAAAGTAGCATCATTTGAACAAGTTCTACTGCTGTAATTTGTCAAATAAGTCCATATTCATTATGTTTGCCCTGCTTTATTCTTATGAACTTAACCTTTTCTTTTCCAGAACAAACAAATGCATTCAGTATTTCTTCTGTAGAAGTTTGTTTTCTTTGCTACTGGATTTTTTTAAAACCTTTAAATCATTTTTGTTGATTTGTAATCACAAGTAAATATAGAGTTACAAGTATGGGCTCACTAAAGCTTCATAATTGTGTTTTGTTTAAATGATAACTTGTTTAACTTTTCCCCCTCAATATATAAATGAACTAACCACAATGTAATTTATTATCATTTCTTCCATAAACCACAAGTGGTCTTAGCTTATTAATTCCATACTTAAATAAAACAATCAAAAGCAGTGTAGTATGATGTCAAGTGCAATGAACTCAATCAGGAACTCAGCTTCCAGTGAAAGCAGCATTAACTCATATAAATGGGATCAGTAGATATGTAATAGCTTACCTCTTAGGGTAACGCTATACAATGCACTCACTACAGTTTTTTCCTAAGTGCTTTCAACTTCAAGGACATTTAGGAGATAAGGCAGAATTTTTCATAAAATATGTCATTCACATAGCATGGTCACATCAGCTTGCAAAATGTTTAGAACTCATGAAATACATAAATACTACCATATTAAACAGGCCATAGCATGAGCACTAACCATACTTTTAGCTTCATTCTGCTAAAACAGTTGCAGGCCATTGTTTCCACATAGGTCTCCATGCCTTATACCATGTAATACAGTCACCATGGTCTCAATTAAATGGAATTGAAAACAGTGCCTGACTACAGGCAGCTATTTTTAGGTGCTGGTGGAATTCCTATAAAGATAATGATTAATTGATTTTTTAAAATTTATTTTTTACCTTATAATTTTGAAAATTATGCACACACACATGTACACACACACACACACAGAGCCCTATGGATATCATAGAAACTGAAAAATACTTAAGACAGAAACAGTAAGCAGATGCAACAAAGGAGTAAAAGCCATGATGAAACAGAAACCACAGTATGGAAGCAAAATAGATACAAACACAGAGAGAAGCAAAGAGAAAAGCAAAGTGTCCAGAATGGCAAAATTCTACAGAGACTATTGGATCAGTAGGATTATTATTGTGTCCAGAATAAGATTACATTTTTCTCTGGAACTGGATGACTTAAGTGCTGAGATAAGAAATGTCCCTGAGTAACTGATAAACCAATTCATATCATCACCTTAGGAAGAAGCTATTTCTTGAAATCCAAGAGCATTCAGTTAATTTAACTGTAGAGATATACAACTAATAAGGGATACTAAGGGTCAGAAAATAAGCCATGTAACTTCCCTAATATGATGAAGAAACACACGAGTATATATGATTTCATTTTATTTTTAAAAAATGCATTCCTATGCTAAAATTCAACAAAAGTCCATTTTTAATACTGATGTTTAGATATAAGACTGCACTTACTTGTAGACTTGAGTTGGAAATGTTGGGACTTACAAGGTAGATTTGACCCTCGATTAAATTCTTTTGACATCAAAACAAAAAAGTACAAAAGAAGGTATGCCTCTACTTGTAGAATTGCAATTTTAAGATATGAGTTGTGTTTTAAACGTTCATAACATCATATTGTCCCTGAAAGTTGAAAGTGTTGGTCACTCAGTCATGTCCGACTCTGTGAGCCCACAGACTGTAGCCCGCCAGGAATTCTCCAGGCAAGAAGCCTAGAATGGGTTGCCATTTCCTTCTCCAGGGGATCTTCCTAACCCAGGGACTGAACCTGGTCTCCTGCATGGCAGGCAGATTCTTTACTCTCTGAGCTACCAGGGAAGAGCCATATACTGTCTCTAGTTAGGTACAAATGTATGCTCCTAAACTTTTGTTTTTTGATAAATGTTCTTTCCTCAGTATTTTGTTGTTGTTGTTTAGTTGCTAAGTAATGTCTGACTCTCTTGCAATCCATGCATTGGAAAGAATATTGGAGTGGGTTGCCATTTGCTTCTCTAAAGGATCTTCCCAACCCAGGGATCAAACTCACAACTGCTGCATTGGCAGGCTGGTTCTTTACCACTGAGCCACCATGGAAGCAAGCCATTTTCTCAGTATACAGGTATAGTTAATGTGCTAATTTTGGTGCAGGGGTTTTGATTTCTGTCTTCATGTCTCTTGAGATTTTCTCTGTTTCTGTATTTAAGGTTCTTTCACTCTCATTATTGATAATCAGATTCTAATAAATCTCTCAACCTCTGGTTTAATATATTTTTAAATTTTTTTCTCCTTCCCCCCATCTTTATCTCTTTGTTGTCCTTTTCAAAAAAAAAAAAAAAGCAGGTAAAATACAGAATTAGAGAGAAATACTAAACAGAACATTATGTACGTTATGTTTACTTCTTGACTTTGACATTCACATAGTAGAAAGTAATAGCATTGACACTAACTTATACTGAGAGAGAAGTTTGGAACTTATTCTCACATGTACAGAATGATACACATGTATATTCAACTTGAGGACTTAAAGCAAAGGGTAACAGAAAACCAGATAACAATGATTGCTTTGCTCTGAAATATAATAAGCAGAAAGGAGAATGTAGTGATGGTCTTTTTATTTTCAGAACATCTTTAATACTGTAGAAATAATTTTATGTTTCCTTTTTTACCTCACACATGTTATGAAATACAGGATGTCACTGTCAAAATTCAGAAATGAGTGCTGTGAGGTCACTAAGAAAAGGAGTGGATGAGCCAGGAATAAAATCACTTAACACTTCATATCTCTTTCCTTCCTTTCTTCCTTCCTTCCTTCCTTCCTTCCTTTATGCCTACCAATATAATATTTTTTTTTCTTAATCTCTGGGAGAACCACTGGTTTTGCTGCAAGAAAAATGAATCCAGATAGAGATGATTGTTCTAATTTAACTCTTTATTATGCTTTAACAATGAATAGCATTTTCCTTTGTATAACAGGAATTGATTACAATGATAACAATTGTTTGTATATATTTATTTGGAAAATGTCTTTCGGTTGACTCCTATGAAATGTTGCTTTTAATTCTGACTCATAATCATACACGAAAGAAGCTATTATCTAACCCTTGTTCAAATACAATCATCTGAGACTAAGACTAATAAAAAAAGAAAGAAATTTTCATTGAATTGCTAATACATGCCAAATATTTTCTCAAAGTAATTTACTACTTAACTGTTTATTCATGCTATAATAAATGTACTCTTTTTCTCACTTTTCCAGTTCACAAGTTGGAGATTCAGTTGTTCCAGGGATCTGCCTAGCCACTGTCTAAAGGAGTGTGCACAACAATACGATGTCTTCTCAAAAAAAGAGGTTTGTTTTTGTTTTTAGTGAATTAAGGCAATTTTGTTTTAGTAAATTAAGGCAAATTAAACTGCTCTGATTTTTTTTCCACTTTAACTATATTAAACAGGCCAATCCATTTGACATGGCCTCCTTTACCATTCACTCAAGTCAGAGCTCATGAATTGAAAATATTTGTAGCATTTGAGAGCAAATATAAGAAAAGACAGACTGGTCATGAACTTTAGTTTAAATCAGAGTAGATAGTTGTATGTCCTTGGACAAAAAAAAAAAACAAACCTCTCACATGCTTTTGTGAGAACTATGTAGAGGTTGAGTCAAATTCTTGTTATTTTTTTTTCTTTTCTTTAAAAGGGTTATTTTATTTTATTTTTTTATTAAATTAATTTATTTATTTTAATTGGAGGCTAATTACTTTACAATATTGTAGTGGTAATTTTTTTTCTTTAACCAATTTAGTTTGGATAATCAAGCACTGTTTCCAAAGGTTTATTTTTTATTTTTATTTATTTAATGTTTGCTTGTTATGATTTTACACAACTATTTATAGAACAGTTTGGAATAATTAAACCAAAGCCAGAGATGAAGTTTCAGATGACTTTAATTTCCCTCTGATTCCCAATTGAAACATGATGTTTTGAGGAAGCAGCCAAATAAGGCACATGTTCTTCTGGGTAGCTGACTTAGAAAATGATCTTAAGAATAGACTAAGAATTTGGTAAAAGAGGAACAAAAGTGGGACATGTATAATCCTAAAAGATGAGATTCTCATTATTTTGCCTTCTCTTTGGCTAATTTCAGTATCTCTTTGGCATGAATAATCCTTGTGAATAATTCATCCATATCACCTGAAATTATAGTCAGGTGTACACATTCATTTAATCTGTATTTGTTCCATAAGTATTTCAAGAATAAAGTTAAAATAAGCAGTGTAACATTGTCAAAGTTTGATTCTTTCAACATTTAAATCATTGTTGAGCACCTTGTTTGTGCTATGGACTGTCAAGACACTGGGAATATGACGGTGTCTTACTAGTGTATTTAAGTTGCTTATGACAAAACCCTACAGACTTGGTGGCTTATAAACAACACAAATTTATTTCTCATAGTCTTGAAAACTGGAAACTCCAAGATTATGTTGCTGGAGGATTCAGTGTCTGGTGAAGACCCTTTTCAAGTTATAGACTGCTGACTTCTCTCTGCGCCTTCTCTGTGAAAAGATGAGCTAGATCTCTGGAGCTTTTGTAAAATGTCATTTATTAAATTCATGAAGACTCTACCTAATCACCTCTCAAAGGCTCTAGTTCCCAATACTATCACACAGTACATTAAAATTTCAACATATAAATATTCAAATATTCTAACATATACAAATATTCATCCCATAGCAAATGGTGACTAAAACCAGAATATTCCTCTTTTATAGATTTTACAACATAGAGGGAATGATGAACTAATACAATAACAACACAAGTGAATGTAAAAATGTAAATAGAGCAAGTGAAAAAAGAAGTGTTATGTGGAAATTTCTATAAAAGAGTAATTTGGCCTTTTTAGAAAGATCAGGGAAGGCTTCCATGAAGAAAAGATTATTGTGCTGAAGAAATTGAAAATGGAGAAGGGTTAAATAGATAAAGAGGGAAGACAGATCCTTGCTACAATGAAGAAAAAAAAATCCTGTAGTGACAGAGAACAAGATAAAGAGAAGGGGCAGAAAGTGCCACATGCCTGGAGAACAAAGATAGAGGCAGACTGTGGTGTGAGATAAAGACTAGAGAGGGTAGGCAGGCCAAACCATGAAGGGCCTGGTGGGCTGTGAGAAGTTTTGACTTTATCCTAAGAGCAATGGAACTTGGAGAAGGCAATGGCACCCCACTCCAGTACTCTTGCCTGGAAAATCCCATGGATGGAGGAGTCCATGGGATCGCAAAGAGTCGGACACGACTGAGCGACTTCACTTTCACTTTCATGCATTGGAGAAGGCGATGGCAACCCACTCCAGTGTTCTTGCCTGGAGAATCCCAGGGATGGGGGAGCCTGGTGGGCTGCCGTCTATGGGGTCGCAGAGAGTCGGACACGACTGAAGCGACTTAGCAGCAGCAGTAAGAGCAATGGAAAGGTTTGCTTTTTCAGAGATGTGATATTAAACATGCTTTAAAAAAAATATCACTCTGGTAAAATCTTCAAGAGTTAATTATAGAGTAGAGTAGTAAAAGGTATACTAGTTAAATGGTGATTGTAATTGAGCAAGGAATTTATTACAGTGTATTAAATGACTGGTGGTGGTAGAAATGGAGAGAATATGTTGATGCAACTTGGTGATGGGTTGAATGAGAAACTTGAGGGACAGGCACCTATCAGGACTGTCAGACTGACTCTGAGTCTTCTGGTTTCTGGAAAAGGGTGGATGGTGAAGCCAATCACTGAGGAAAGGAATACTAGAAGAGGATCAGGGATAAGTAGGTAAATTTGGTTTG
Source organism: Oryx dammah (assembly GCF_014754425.2). Taxonomy (NCBI): domain Eukaryota; kingdom Metazoa; phylum Chordata; class Mammalia; order Artiodactyla; family Bovidae; genus Oryx; species Oryx dammah. Next base: position 105,572,682 of record NW_024070186.1, read on the forward strand.
GGATACATTGATTTTGAGATGCATTAAAGGAACACTCAAGACATCTCAATAAGCATTAGGTATATGACTCTAGAGTTTAGAGGAATAGATTTTTATAGATATAAATGTGTTTTTATAGAAATATAAATATAGTTATCTGCATAAAATGTTCACTGAACCCAAAGTTGCAAGAGAAATTTACTTAGAATGAGAAGAGGAACAAAGACAGGCATAGAAGTAAATATACCTTCAAAACTTACCATAGATACTTGGGCAAATCACTTCTTTCTTTCTTTTTTCTTTCTATTCTTTTTTGAACTTTATTTTCCTTACCTGAAAATGAGTATCTTCCTAGGATTGTTTTTAGATTAATTAAGTCAACATATGAAGTAGCATGAAGTGATGGGACCAGATGCCATGATCTTAGTTTTCCAAAATCACTGCAGATGGTGATTGCAGCCATGAAATTAAAAGATGCTTACTCCTTGGAAGAAAAGTTATGACCAACCGAGACAGCATATTAAAAAGCAGAGACATTACTTTGTCAACAAAGGTCCATCTAGTCAAGGCTATGGTTTTTCCAGTGGTCATGTATGAATGTGAGAGTTGGACTATAAAGAGAGCTGAGCACCGAAAAATTGATGCTTTTGAACTGTGGTGTTGGAGAAGACTCTTGAGAGTCCCTTGGACTGCAAGGAGATCCAACCAGTCCATCCTAAAGCAGATCAGTCCTTCATTGGAAGGACTAATGTTGAAGCTGAAAGTCCAATACTTTGGCCACCTGATGCAAAGAGATGACTCATTTGAAAAGACCCTGATGCCAGGAAAGCTTGAGGGCAGGAGGAGAAGGGGATGACAGAGGATGAGATGGTTGGATGACATCACTGACTCAATGGACATGGGTTTGGGTAGACTCCGGGAGTTGGTGATGGACAGGGAGGCCTGATGTGCTGCAGTTCATGGGGTCACAAAAGTTAGACACGACTGAGCAACTGAACTCAACTGATGAAGTAGCATCCATGTGGCTTGTAAATAAAAGTTTAATCAATGGTAGAATGAGGATGTTGTTGATGGCAATTGATGGTGGCAGTGCTGACTTTATTTCTACTGACCAGATAGTTATGCATAAAAGCAACAAGAACTTTTTGGTTAAAGTGCTAATCCTTTGAGTTAAAATCTTTCTGAAAACTTTTAGATAGTTCATGAAATGTTTTTAAACAAAAACTGACAATTATTTAACTTCTCATTGATGATTCAAGATCACCACTTGATTGCTATTTCTTTTTAATGGGCTATCATATTTTCAAAGGTAAAATATTTAAGCCCTGATACTAATTAGGTGATACTAGTGATAAAGAACCCATCTGCCAATGCAGAGATGTAAGAAATGTGGGTTCAATCCCTGGGTTGGGAAGATCCCCTGGAATACGAAATGGCAACCCACTCCAGTATTCTTGCCTGGAAAATTTCATGGACAGAGAAGCCTGCAGGCCTACAGTCCATGGGGCCACAGAGTTGGACAGGACTGAGTGACTGAGCACTATACTATTTAGAACCAAATTTCTATACTAATTTACATATCTTAGCAGCCTTAGTGTTCTGTCTTGACCACTCCTAATATTTTTCTTTTAATCTGCTTAAAATCAGATAACCAAGTTTATTAGAATTATTGACTAAAAAAAATGTAGATAAAGTACAACTTAATGAACTCTAGAAAAAGTGCATGGATTTTATGACATTTATTGGGATAGATGAGGAATCATAATTGCTTCCTTCCTGATTGTTTGCTATCTTTCAGATTGCTGAGATTGCTGGATGGTATATATATGTGGGTGAGCCTGTATGTTAATTCACATACATATATTGAATCATTTTTCTTAATTACAAATTCTCTTTACTTGAAATTATTGTAGATATATACATTATATATTTAATTTAATTCACTTCTTTAATATGTTTTTTTCACATCTATTAGACTAAACTATCTTCATATATTATCTCAGTTCAAATTCAAGAAGACATGAAACGTTTAACAGAAAAACACACATACATTATATCTATGCCTAGTTTTCTCAACAAAACAAAATAAAAATGCAATTAGAGATGAAAAAATGTGGAGCATGGAAGAATATCCTATCCAATAGTAAAAGCAAGTTTATGATATAATCCCATTTATGAAATGTTAAGGTTATGGGTTGGGGGAGGAAGGTAGGTAGGTATGTGTGTTTTGATAGTGCAGAAAGAGGTAAGAAACAATTCATCAAAACACCAATGGTAGTTATCCCAGGGTGGTAGAATTTCAGATTCTCCATTTGTTATAATATTAATACTTTTATACTTATTCAGTTTATTTAAGATGGGCAATTTATTTAAGATCAGCAAAACTGGATGAGAAAGCAAAACAAAATTTTAGAAAGAACTATGGACTTCCCTGGTGGCTCAGATGGTAAAGCGTCTGTCTACAATGTGGGAGACCCGGGTTCAATCCCTGGGTTGGGAAGATCCCCTGGAGAAGGAAATGGCAAGCCACTCCAGGACTATTTCCTGGAAAATCCTGTGGACAGAGGAGCCTGTTAGGCTACAGTCCATGGGGTTGCAAAGAGTCGGACACGACTTCACTTTCACTTTCACTTTCACTATAGATTTATAAAGTGTTTAGTGAGCAAGAGTTGATATTTAGAAATTAATAATCAAATACTCATTTTTATCTTTTAAAGAATGTCACTCATTATATGTATTTTCTTTTATCATATATTTTTTCAAAGTAAAACATAGGCAAGGTTTAAAATGAAATAGTTTGGAAGGAAAATAAAAATCAACATTATATTGCTTCACTCTCATGACAAGAGGCAACTACTTTATACTCTTTTACATGTTTCTACTGTTTGTTACCTTCAGATCTCTAAATAATATGTTTTTATTATCCAGAGGCATTACTTTGCCGACTATGGTCCGTCTAGTCAAGGCTATGGTTTTTCCAGTGGTCATGTATGGATGTGAGAGTTGGACTGTGAAGAAGGCTGAGCATCAAAGAGTTGATGCTTTTGAACTGTGGTGTTGGAGAAGACTCTTGAGAGTCCCTTGGACTGCAAGGAGATCCAACCAGTCCATTCTGAAGGAGATCAGCCCTGGGATTTCTTTGGAAAGAATGATGCTAAAGCTGAAGCTCTAGTACTTTGGCCACTTGATGCGAAGAGTTGACTCATTGGAAAAGACTCTGATGCTGGGAGGGATTGGGGGCAGGAGGAGAAGGGGATGACCAAGGATGAGATGGCTGGATGGCATCACGGACTCGATGGACATGAGTCTGAGTGAGCTCCGGGAGATGATGATGAAAGGGAGGCCTGGTGTGCTGCAATTCATGGGGTCTCAAAGAGTCGGACACGACTGAGCGACTGACCTGAACTGAACTGATGTATCATGTGGACATCATCCCATGATAAGCTGGAATTTGATTCTGTCAAAGCATCCCACATTCTCTTTCTCATCTGGCCAGTATTATTATACTATTTTTTATTTACCTTATTTGTTCTTTTTATAAATTTAAGTAACTTGTTTAAACCTTTTTTCCTTGTTACATAAACAGGGTGTCTCACATTATAGGATGAAATTATTAATACTGTTACCTATCCTTTGTTCTATTTCCCACATCTACTCCACCTCCCAATCTCTTAATTTTACAATGTCAAGTTTCAAAAGATTTAAATGCATTGTAAATCACATCAATTCTTTCTTATGCTTTGTCTATGAAAGAAAGTGAAAGTGAAGTCGCTCAGTCACGTCTGACTCTTTGCAACCCCGTAAACTGTAGCCCACCAGGATCCTCTGTCCATGGGATTCTTCAGGCAAGAATACTAGAGTGGGTCGCCATTTCCTTCTCCAGGAGATCTTCCCAACCTAGGGACTGAACCCAGGTCTCTCACATTGTAGGCAGATGCTTTACCATCTGAGCCACCAGGGAAGTCTAATGCTTGGTCTATAGGCTGATTCAAATACAGAAACAAATGAAAAATGTCAAAGTTCTTAAAGCTATGTATTAGTTATCTATTGCTGTGTAACAAATTATCACAAACCTAATGACTAAAATAACACAGTATTGTTTCACAGTTTCTGTGGGTCAGGAGTTTGGGCACAGATTATCTGGGTTCTAGAATGCAGTCTCTCACATGGCTAGTCAAGTTATTAGCCAAGATTCTGGAGATCCAGCTTCCAAGTTTACACAGTTGTTGGTAGAATTCTCTTCCTTGCAGGTTTTAGGGCTGAGAGTCTCAGTTTCTTGCTAGGGTTTGACCAATGACTACCCTTAGTTGCTCATGGTAGGGGCCTCTCTGTAGAGCAGCTTACATCACCAAAGCCAGGATGAGAGAGAGAAGGTTAGCAAGACATACCTTACAATGTTCTATAATGCAACCATGGGAATGACATCCTGTTACTTTTGCCCCTTTGTTATTAGTTAGAAGCAAGTCACAGTACTTGATTCAAGGGGATAGTTTTACACAAGACTATGAGTACCAGAAGGCAAGGATAATTTTGGAGTCTCTTCAAGTTTTTCCACCACAAGCTATAATATATAATTTTGTTCTCTGCAGCATCTACTAACTTGATTATGTCCTTTTGTTTTATAATTTTTTCCAAAGTTTATCCTTTTTTTCTCCTTTTGTGTGTATTATATTTATTTTTCTCCCCAAAATGTGATGTCCAATCAAATTTTATTGGGGGTTTTGATTTCAGAGATCTTCCTGGGGACCTCTACTTCCTGCTCCTATTTGGACTAGGCAATCACTAGGCTTACTGCAGCAAACTAGGCTTATGTTCACTATTTTTCTATGTCAATTCCATCTTTAACTTTTGCGACAATCCCTCTTCAATCTAGATATCTTCAGTCTATAAGTATTTTTTGGTTGCTACCATGTGACCAGGTACTGTCCTAAGCTCTTGGTATCCAGAAGTGGAAAATGAACGTAAAGATTCCTGTACTTGTAGAACTTACATTCTTTTAGAGGGAGATGAAAAATATAAAAGTAAATGAGAAGACTAAATAGCTTGTCTGATGTTGATAGATATTTTTAAGGAAAATAAAGAAGTAGAAGGATAAGAAGGATAAGGATTACCTGTGTATCAGGAAGTGTTAGAAAGGTAGCCAGATAAATTTTAAATTCCGTGAGTAGAGAAGATCTCTCTGAGAAAAGGATATTTGAACATAGATGTAAAGGAGGTGAGGGAATGAGCCATATGTGTATCTTGGAAAGCTCTCTAAGCAAAGTGACTCATGATACAAGGAGGCCCTACACTGAGGTAATGGTGCTTTGTACAGTGCCACACTGCCATCTCTGTCAAAATGATGGGCTCAGGAATTGCTATCTGAGCCAAAGAAACCACCGTGTCTTTGTGGGATAATTCTGACGAATGGAGGTGTTCCATACTAGGATGGGACTTACCCAATCAGATCTTCTAAGGGAGAGTCTGGCCATGGCACACACAAAGACTGATTAAAGAGTTGGGTGGTTGACAGGGAGCCAGCAGAGGCCAGGAGGAAGCAGCACTAGTGTTAAAGTAGAAGCCAAGCTGTGGAGGAGCGAAAAGTTGAAAAATAAGCAGAGCAGGGAAAAGCAGAGACAATAGAAATCTGAAACTAGAGGATGCTGAACTCCCAAGTTGCTTATAGTAGAGTAGCTAAGAGCGTGAAAGGAAAGTGTTAGTTGCTCAGTCATGTCCAATTCTTTGCAACCCCATGGACTGTATAGCCCACTAGGCTCCTCTATCCATGGAATTCTCCAGGCAAGAATACTGGAGTGAGTAGCCGTTCCCTTCTCCAGGGGATCTTCCTGACCCAGGGATCAAACCTGGGTCTTCTGCATTACAGGCAGATTCTTTACTGTCTGAGCCACCAGGCATGAACCATGCCCAAATCTCTCCAACTTCTGACAGATTTGTTTCCTCTATTTCTTCTGGTTTTTGCCATAAAACTCTGCTTTCTGAGGTAACTGAAGCTGTCTACACCTTGCAAATGAAGAGAATCACTAACAACAAAGCAGTTCTTTCTGCTTTCCTTAATTGCCTGGGTTCTTTATTCAATTATCACTTTTTCTTTAATTAGTACTTTTTCTTTAACTTTAAAAGCTCAAAACAGATTTGGAGTGTATACATTTTCAGCAGCATGAAAGTCAGTCTAACTTATAACCATCCACATGCTTTTTCTATGCTGGGGGTATCTAAGAGGTGTTTCCCCCTAGTCCCATCAAAGGATTCCTGTAGTCCCTCTATCAAAGTGAATTTTAGTTTTTCAAATTAATTTCTCAGGTTCTTTTCTACTCCCTTGTCTATGCTTGTGGTTGAGGTTGTGGGTGTATGATGTCTGTAAATTTCTCATAAACTCTTAGCAAACATGTTTCCCACCCTCTTTCATTTTGTTACTGCCTTAAACCTCAATCCATGAAAGCAACTGTGGGAGATGAGTGTGTACCTCCACCTTGGGCAATTGTCACTATAACTACTCTTCTCTCTTTCTCCATTAGAACTTCAGAGCACGCTGTTTGTGAATTTTATACTCCAGGAAACTAATGTACTTATAATATCTTGCAGCACAAATTAGACCGGTGAGTGTATGACTGCTGCACTTTAAATAGTCCATTGCTTAAAGACAGGACTGTGAAGCAATGCTTTACATTTGTACATTTAAATTGTTCCTTGTTCCAGTGGGATAAGTAAAATAAAATATCATTTCTTTTCCTGTTTTCTTTCTGGTAAATTTTTAGCTTTCATGTTACAATAGTTGGGGAATAAGTGCACCCAATAAAATGTGCTTAAGTGTGGTAATTCAGCAGAACATACATGTTAGTTACTGAAGCTGGCTTTTAGCAGTCCACATTTTTCCTCATGAAAAGAACTGAATAAAATTATGATAACAGATTATAATGCATACCACAATTATTCTGCTAAGCTTAGCCTCTGAAGTGCAAAAATGTCTATGAAATTTTAAAATATTTGAGCAATTTTTTACTCATTTTGGAGGATTCTCTCACCCATGGTTTATTTTTTAAAAAAAGAATTTGGGTGATTATAAAGCAGTTTTTCCACTCATAAATTCCTTGATCTTTTAGTATTATATTGTTAAAACTCTTGTTGCTTCTACTTTATGCCCTGGATTTTTGGTAGTGATGGAATGACTTCCCTATTTGTTAATCCAAAATCTTGAATTCTCCAGAGCATTAACTTAAATCATTATTTCCATAGTTGAAGAATTTCTGTTGTTATAGACAGTGTCCTTGAAATTATATCAGCTCACTGGGTGAGAATTATTGGCTCACAGGGGAGAAATTCTGTCAGGACCAAAGCCACATCCCAAGGACTATAAACCCTTTTTCACGTAGGCATATTTGAAGAAGTGGATAGGCAGAGGAGTAAGAGAATAGATGATAGATGGTCTAAATGAAGCTGAATGCTTTAGAGTGATAGATTAATAATATAAAACTATCTGTGCTTGTTGAATCAATTGATTAGATCCCCCTGGTAATGCATTGAAGGTTTCTGATTAAATATTTGCATGGATCACTAAGTTTTGCACAATGGATAAAAAACATTTCACAGAACTTCCTCTAACTTCAACATGTCATCTTACAAGCATGAAGTGGTGGGGCAAAAGTATTTGATGGTCCCACACAAATCTCAATCACACCCATGATGATAGCCCCAAGTGTGGGTGCCATAGAGAGTGGCCAATAGCCTTTTGTTCCTAAGGAAACACATATTTAATATTGTTGGAATACCCAGGTTCTGCTGACTATTTGTTCTAGAAAGCGTTTAACAACTATTTTTAAATGAAGAAATGTCTGATTCTATGAGCTTATATGAAGCAGTCAATTACACAGGCACTGCAGAAATAGAGAAAGCATTCATAAAGGCAAGACAGAAATAGAGATAAAGGTTAGATGTATTGATAGAAGCAGCAGCCTGAGAAAGCTTTCCAGAATTTTGCCTGATTAGCCTTTCACTTGTTCTATATAAGCAATGTTGAGAGAAAGGTGAGGTAAAATGTTCTGATCAGAAAAGACCATGTGAGCAAAGGTCCAGAGTAAAAGGAACTCTAGTATTTTAAAACTACATAGTAAGGATAAGAACTTCCCTCACTATTATATTATACCTTTCATATTATCTTAACTTCAAGTTATTTTCAGGGACTCAGGCAACAGAGAAAAATACATTGATCTGAACCCAAAATTTACAGATACTTCTGCCTTAGAAAATCCTTTAACATATACACACTACTGTATATAAAATAGGTAACTAATAAGGACCTGCTGTATAACACAGGGAACTCAACTCAATATTCTCTAATGGCATATATAGGAAAAGAATCTAAAAAGAGGGGGTATATGTATATGTATAACTGATCTACTTTACTATACACCTAAAACTAACACATTTAAATCAATTATGTTACAATAAAAATTATTTTTAAAAATATATGCCCATACAGGAGACTATAGTCAATATTCTGTGGTAAACTATAATGGAAAAGAATATGAATGCATATATATGTACAACTGAATCACTTTTCCATACAGTAAAAGTTGACATTGTAAATCAACTATATTTCAGTAAAATTAATTTTTTAATGTGAAAAAATTCCTTTGATTTATATCTGAAAAATTTTTAATCTGAAAAAAGTTTATTTCTTGATCACTGCCCCCTAATCCACCACAGCCAGGCCCCCCTTCAGTGCACACTTCTCTTGATCTTGTATACCTACTTTTGTGGTAACTGAAAACACTACAATCAATTTTCTCCTTTAGTTTTACCAATCCTTGCTAACACTGCTAGATATTTAGGGCAAGGTTTTTTGGTGTGTTTTTTTTTATAATTTACTAGAGCTCATAAAAAGATCACCCCACCTAAATGAATTCAAAGGTTTGCAGAAAAAAATATCTGAGAAACTGGGCAAAATTTTAATAGTGCCTGGAGGAAATAAAACTTTGTTATGTTGAAATAAGAGCAAATACCAAGTAAAGAAATAGTGCATAATATAAACTGCTAAATAACTTGAAATGAACTTGGTAGTTAGCAAGGTAAGAAAGGCTTTTAATATTTTTAAATGGGTGGTTGAATGGAAGAGGAGAAGAGAATTCTATCTTTTATAATGTTGATGCATGTAATCTATATATTAATAATATCTCTGATCTAGCCCACAAAACTTCTAGAGATGTTAGAATATGGTCAATATTTTCTCAATTTATAAAGTTATAATTTAGCAACACAAATGACACAAGGTCAACCCAATTGTGACATGAAAATGGAAACCAGAATTGCATATTCAAATTTACCACAAATTTTTTTATATTTATTTTGTTCCCACTCCCACATTTTAAATCAGTATCAATATACCAAATTAGAATAATAGTTTAAGAATAATCACCTGAAAAACTGTTCTTCCTTCTTCACTAATTATATTGCATCTTTCCAGTTTGTTAAGATGCAATTAATGTATAACATTGTGTTAGTTTGAGGTGCTGCTGCTGCTGCTAAGTCGCGCAGCTGCTGCTAAGTCGTGTCACTCGTGTCTGACTCTGTGTGACCCCATAGACGGCAGCCCACCAGGCTCCCCCATCCCTGGGATTCTCCAGGGAAGAACACTGGAGTGGGTTGCCATTTCCTTCTCCAATGCATGAAAGTGAAAAGTGAAAGTGAAGTCGCTTAGTCATGTCCTACTCTTAGCAACCCCATGGACTGCAGCCCACCAGGCTCCTCCATCCATGGGATTTTCCAGGCAAGAGTACTGGAGTGCACAGCATAATTATTTGATGTATGTATATACTGGGAAATGACTACCACATGAGTTTGGATACTACCCCTCAGTTCAGTTCTCTTCGTTATTACAATTTTTTTTTTATGTGATGAAAATTTTTTAAATCTATTCTCTTAGCAACTTTCAAATGTACAGCAGTATAAACTGTGGAGTACAAAGAACTGGATGTGAATGAGCAACTGAGCACACAGCACACATTGTTAACTAGAGTGACCATGCTCTTCATTCCCAGAAATTATTCTTCTTATACCTGGACGATTGTACCATTTGACCACCTTACACTCATTTCCCCCACTCCCCCATCCCCCACCTGGCACCTACAATTCATTCTCTGTTTCTACGACTTTGTTTAAGATTCTGTATTTAAGTTAGTGACACAGTAACTGTCTTTTCTTTTAGACTTATTTCACTTAGCATAATACCCTCAAATTTCATTCATTTGACACAAATGACAGGGTTTCTATCATTTTGTATGCCTAGCTAATATTCCATTATACGTATATTCTGCATTTTCCTTCTTCATTCATCAGTTGTTGGACAGATAACATTGTATATTTCTATACCTTGACTATTGTACTTGTTTCCTTAATACACACACACACACACTGAGAAGTGGAATTGCAGAATCTTATGGTAGTTCTATTTTTAATATTTTAAGGAACTTCCATACTGGCTGCATCAATTTATGCTCCCACCAACAGTGCACAAGGGTTTCCATTTTCCTACATCTTTGCCAACACACGTTATCTGTTATCTTTTTGATGGCGATCGTTTAACAGATATGAAGTAGTATCTCATTGTAATTTTGATTTGCATTTCCCTGATGATTAGTGATGTTGAGCATCTTTTCTAGTATCTGTTGGCTATTTGTATGTCTTCTTGGAGAAATGTCTATTTAGTTCTTCTGCCCATCTTTAGGTCAGATTGTTCTTGGGTACTTTTTGTTGGCTTGTATGAGTTCTGTATATATTTTGGATGTTAACCCCTTATCAAATAGATAATTTGTAGATATGTTCCCATTTCTGTAGGTCACCTTTTCCTTTTATTAGTAGTTTCTTCTGCTGTGCAGAAGCTTTTTAGATCAATGTAGTACCACTTGTTTATTTTACTTTTATTGCCTTACTTTTGGAATAAAATACATATATATATATATATATATATATATATATATATATATATATATATCACTGCCAAGGAGTTTACCCTATATTTTATTATAGGAGGCCTTATTATTCAAGTCTTCAGTTCTTTTCAAGTTGACTTTTGTGTACGGTGTAAAATAGAATTCCAGTATCATTCTTTGCATATGGCTTTCCAGTTTTTCCATCACCATTTACTGAAGAGACTATCCTTTCTTCAATGCATATTCTTGGCTCCCTTGTCATAAATTAGTTGACTATGTATGCATGGATTTATTTCTGGGACCTGTGTTCTGTTTCCTTGATCTTGTTTTATGTTTTTATGTCAAATACTGTTTTGATTACTATAGCTTTGTAATATAATTTGAAGTTAGTGAAGGTGATACCTTCAGCTTTGTTTTCTTTCTCATAATTATATCATTGCATTGTGTAATTAATTAAATAGTAGAATTAGTGAGAATATATTTAACTTTATGGCTTTTCCCTTTAACATAAGCAATATACAGGCCATCTAATATAAGCAATTTTTTCTTTAGGAAATAATAGATTGGTTTAAGGAGAATCTCTTGGACTTGTCAGCATTTCCTATGTAGCAGACTCAGTGGAAAAGTAAATTAACACCTAGGATATTCTTGAGCAAATGACTCCTGTAATCCTCTATCATAAGGACTCTAGTTTTTAATATTTGCTTTTGTATGTGTTTTTAAAAAATATTATAATTTATGTAAAATAATGCAATTTAGAAGATGAAAGGTTACATTTTCATCTTAATTGCCTTACAAATTTGATTTTATCATGTGTTGCACACATTAATATTTTTGAATTATAATAACCCTAAGAGTTAAGACCTGACATTAGTTTTTTTTTTTTTTCTTTTTAAATCAGAAAGAAATGGAAAAACTTGTTGAAGGAAACTCAAAAGTTTAGTGATGGATCCAAAATTCACAACCAGCTTTACTTGGAAAAAGATCTAAATCCTTTTCATTACATTACAATAAGTTTTTTATTTTTTTTAACTTTACAATATTGTATTTGTTTTCCCATACATCAACATGAATCCACCACGGGTATACACATGTTCCCAATCCTGAACCCCCCTCCCATCTCCCTCCCCATACCATCCCTCTGGGTTTTCCCAGCACATGAGCCCCAAGCATCCTGTATCTTGCATTAAACCTAGACTGATAATTTGTTTCATATATGATATTATACATGTTTCAATGCCATTCTCCCAAATCATCCCACCCTCTCCCTCTCCCACAGAGTCCAAAAGGCTGTTCTATACATCTGTGCCTCTTTTGCTGTCTCTCATACAGGGTTATCATTACCATCTTTCTAAATACTATATATATATATGTGTTAGTATTCAGATTGATTATATTCTTTGCAGCCAAAGATGGAGAAGCTCTATACAGTCAGCAAAAACAAGACCAGGAGCTGACTGTGGCTCAGGTCATGAACTCCTTATTGCCAAATTCAGACTTAAATTGAAGAAAGTAGGGAAAAACGCTAGACCATTCAAGTATGACCTAAATCAAATCCTTTATGATTATACAGTGGAAGTGAGATATAGATTTAAGGGACCAGATCTGATAGACAGAGTGCCTGATGAACTATGGAATGAGGTTCAGGACATTGTACAGGAGACAGGGATCAAGACCATCCCATGGAAAAGAAATGCAAAAAAGCGAAAGGGCTGTCTGGGGAAGCCTTACAAATAGCTGTGAAAAGAAGAGAAGTGAAAAAAAAAGGAGAAAGGGAAAGATATAAGCATCTGAATGCAGAGTTCCAAAGAATAGCAAGAAGAGATAAGAAAGCCTTCTTCAGCAATCAATGCAAAGAAATAGAGGAAAAGAACAGAATGGGAAAGACTAGAGATCTCTTCAAGAAAATTAGAGATACCAAGGGAACATTTCATGCAAAGATAGGTTCGATAAAGGACAGAAATGGTATGGACCTAACAGAGGCAGAAGATATTAAGAAGAGGTGGCAAGAATATACAGAAGAACTGTACAAAAAAGATTTTCATGACCCGGATAATCATGATGGTGTGATCACTCATCTAGAGCCAGACATCCTGGAATATGAAGTCAAATGGGCCTTAGAAAGCATCACTACGAACAAAGCTAGTGGAGGTGATGGAATTTCAGTGGAGCTATTTCAAATCCTGAGGGATGATGCTGTGAAAGTGCTGCACTCAATATGCCAGCACATTTGGAAAACTCAGCAGTGGCCACAGGACTGGAAAAGGTCAGTTTTCATTCCAATCCCAAAGAAAGACAATGCCAAAGAATGCTCAAACTACCGCACAATTGCACTCATCTCACATGCTAGTAAAGTAATGCTCAAAATTCTCCAAGCCAGGCTTCAGCAATATCTGAACCATGAACTTCCTGATGTTCAAGCTGATTTTAGAAAAGTCAGAGGAACTAGAGATCAAATTGCTAACATCCTCTGGATCATCGAAAAAGCAAGAGAGTTCCAGAAAAACATCTATTTCTGCTTTATTGACTATGCCAAAGCCTTTGACTGTGTGGATCACAATAAACTGTGGAAAATTCTGAGAGAGATGGGAATACGAGACCACCTGACCTGCCTCTTGAGAAATCTGTATGCAGGTCAGGAAGCAACAGTTAGAACTGGACATGGAAGAACAGACTGGTTCCAAATAGGGAAAGGAGTGCATCAAGGTTGTATATTGTCACCCTGCTTATTTAACTGATGTGCAGAGTACATCATGAGAAACTCTGGACTGGAAGAAACACAAGCTGGAATCAAGATTGCCAGGAGAAATATCAATAACCTCAGATATGCAGATGACACCACCCTTATGGCAGAAAGTGAAGAGGAGCTAAAAAGCCTCTTGATGAAAGTGAAAGAGGAGAGTGAAAAAGTTGGCTTAAAGCTCAACATTCAGAAAACGAAGATCATGATATCCGGTCCCATCACTTCATGGGAAGTAGATGCGGAAAGTGGAAACAGTGTCAGACTTTATTTTTGGGGGCTCCAAATTCACTGCAGATGGTGACTGTAGCCATGAAATTAAAAGATGCTTGCTCCTTGGAAGAAAAATTATGACCAACCTAGATAGCATATTCAAAAGCAGAGACATTACTTTGCCGACTAAGGTCCATCTAGTCAAGGCTATGGTTTTTCCTGTGGTCATGTATGGATGTGAGAGTTGGACTGTGAAGAAGGATGAGCACCAAAGAATTGATGCTTTTGAAATGTGGTGCTGCAGAAGACTCTTGAGAGTCCCTTGGACTGCAAGGAGATCCAACCAGTCCATTCTGAAGGAGATCAGTCCTGGGATTTCTTTGGAAGGAATGATGCTAAAGCTGAAACTCCAGTACTTTGGCCACCTCATGGGAAGAGCTGACTCATTGGAAAAGACTCTGATGCTGGGAGGGATTGGGGGCAGGAGGAGAAGGGGACGACCGAGGATGAGATGGCTGGATGGCATCATGGACTCGATGGACGTGAGTCTGAGTGAACTCCAGGAGATGATGATGGACAGGGAGGCCTGGCGTGCTGTGATTCATGGTGTCGCAAAGAGTCAGACATGACTGAGCGGCTGAACTGAACTGAACTGATACTGTATTGGTGTTATTCTTTGTGGCTTACTTCACTCTGTATAATCGGCTCCAGTTTCATCCACCTCATTAGAACTGATTCAAAGGTAGTCTTTCTAATGGCTGAGTGATACTCCATTGTGTATATTTACCACAGCTTTCTTAGCCATTCTTCTGCTGATGGACATCTAGGTTGCTTCCATGTCCTAGCTATTATAAACAGTATTGCAATGAACATTGGGATACACGTGTCTCTTTCAATTCTGGTTTCCTCGGTGTGTATGCCCAGCAGTGGGATTACTGGGTCATAACACAGTTCTATTTCCAGTTTTTTAAGGAATCTCCACACTGTTCTCCATAGTGGCTGTACTAGTTTGCATTCCCATCAACAGTGTAAGAGGGTTCCCTTTTCTCCACACCCTCTCCAGCATTTATTGCTTGTAGACTTTTGGATCGCAGCCATTCTGACTGGTGTGAAGTGGTACCTCATCGGGGTTTTGATTTGCATTTCTGATAATGAGTGATGTTGAGCATCTTTCATGTGTTTGTTAGCCATCTGTCTATCTTCTTTGGAGAAATGTCTATTTAGTTCTTTGGCCCATTTTTTGATTGGGTCGTTTATTTTTCTGGAATTGAGCTGCAGGAGTTGCTTGTATATTTTTGAGATTAGTTGTTTGTCAGTTGCTTCATTTGCTATTATTTTCTCCCATTCCGAAGGCTGTCTTCTCACCTTGCTTATAGTCTCCTTTGTTGTGCAGAAGCTTTTAATTTTAATTAGGTCCCATTTGTTTATTTTTGCTTTTATTTCCAGTATTCTGGGAGATGGGTCATAGAGGATCCTGCTGTGATTTATGTCGGAGAGTGTTTTGCCTATGTTCTCCTCTAGGAGTTTTATAGTTTCTGGTCTTATGTTTAGATCTTTAATCCATTTTGAGTTTATCTTTGTGTATGGTGTTAGAAAGTGATCTATTTTCATTCTTTTACAAGTGGTTGACCAGTTTTCCCAGCACTACTTGTTAAAGAGATTGTTTTTAATCCATTGTATATTCTTGCCTCCTTTGTCGAAGATAAGGTGTCCATAGGTGTGTGGGTTTATCTCTAGGCTTCCTATTTTGTTCCATTGATCTATATTTCTGTCTTTGTGCCAGTACCATACTGTCTTGATGACTGTGGCTTTGTAGTAGAGCCTGAAGTCAGGCAAGTTGATTCCTCCAGTTCCATTCTTCTTTCTCAAGATTGCTTTGGCTATTCGAGGTTTTTTGTATTTCCATACAAATTGTGAAATTATTGTTCTAGCTCTGTGCAAAATACTGCTGGTAGGTTGATAGGGATTGCATTGAATCTGTAGATTGCTTTGGGTCATATACTCATTTTCACTATATTGATTCTTCTGGTCCATGAACATGGTATATTTCTCCATCTTAGTGTCCTCTTTGATTTCTTTCACCCGTGTTTTATAGTTTTCTATATATAGGTCTCTAGTTTCTTTAGGTAGATATATTCCTAAGTATTTTATTCTTTTTGTTGCAATGGTGAATGGAATTGTTTCCTTAATTTCTCTATTTTCTCATTATTAGTGTATAGGAATGCAAGGGATTTCCGTGTGTTGATTTTATATCCTGCAACTTTACTATATTCATTGATTAGCTCTAGTAATTTTCTGGTGGAATCTTTAGGGTTTTCTATGTAGAGGATTAGAAGGAAAGAAATCTTAAAAATTAAGGCAGAAATAAATGCAAAAGAAACAAAAGAGACCATAGCAAAAATAAACAAAGCCAAAAGCTGGTTCTTTGAAAGGATGAATAAAATTGACAAACCATTAGCCAGACTCATCAAGAAACAAAGAGAGAAAAATCAAATCAATAAAATCAGAAATGAAAATGGAGAGATCACAACAGACAACACAGAAATACAAAGGATCATAAGAGACTACTATCAGCAATTATATGCCAATAAAATGGACAACTTGGAAGAAATGGACAAATTCTTAGAAAAGTATAACTTTCCAAAACTGAACCAGGAAGAAATAGAAAATCTTAACAGACCCATCACAAGCATGGAAACTGAAACTGTAATCAGAAATCTTCCAGCAAACAAAAGCCCATGTCCAGATGGCTTCACAGCTGAATTCTACCAAAAATTTAGAGAAGAGCTAACACCTATCCTACTCAAACTCTTCCAGAAAATTGCAGAGGAAGGTAAACTTCCAAACTCATTCTATGAGGCCACTATCACCCTAATACCAAAACCTGACAAAGATGCCACAAAAAAAGAAAACTACAGGCCAATATCACTGATGAACATAGATGCAAAAATCCTCAACAAAATCCTAGCAATCAGAATCCAACAACACATTAAAAAGATCACACACCATGACCAAGTGGGCTTTATCCCAAGGATGCAAGGGTTCTTCAATATCTGCAAATCAGTCAATGTAATTCACCACATTAACAAATTGAAAAATAAAAGCTATGTGATTATCTCAATAGATGCAGAGAAAGTCTTTGACAAAATTCAACATCCATTTATGATAAAAACTCTCCAGATAGAAGGAATAGAAGGAACATACCTCAACATAATAAAAGCTATATTTGACAAACCAACAGCAAACATTATCCTCAATGGTGAAAAATTGAAAGCATTTCTCCTAAAGTCAGGAACAAGACAAGGGTACCCACTTTCACTGCTACTATTCAACATAGTTCTGGAAGTTTTGTCCTTAGCAATCAGAGAAGAAAAAGAAATAAAAGGAATCCAGATTGGAAAAGAAGAACTAAAACTCACTGTTTACAAGAAGTTTCAAAAGTGAAAAATATGATGTATATATGTTTGAGAAACATTTATCTTACTGAGACTATGGTTGCAAAGAATTTGCTTAAAATTTTAGTGTATGTGTGCTGCATACTATTGTGTCCAACTCTTGACCACCTCATGGACTTTTACCCACCAGGGTCCTCTGTGCATGGGATTTCCCAAGCAAGAATACTGGAGTGGATTGCCATTTCCCTCTCCAAGGGCTATTCCCAGCCCAGGGTTCAAAATTGCGTCTTCCCCAAAACCTGCACTGCACATGGATTCTTTACCACTGAGCCACTGGGGAAGCCCAAAATTTTAGGATAGAGAGTCACAAAAAATATTTTAGTTACTTAAATGAACAAAAAACAGTAGATAGAAAATAAAGCTAGGAAAGAGGCTAGAAGTTTCATTATTTGGAAAAATCAAGGTGTTTCATACTTTCCTAGAGATTATGACTTTATCCCACAATGATTGCTCCTTGCCCTCAGCTCTCACATTCCAATAGTGAAAGAGGTTTTTCATATGCATTATCTTTGATTCTGCTATATTTGTGCATTACTTACAAGTATATTTACTTAAAGAAAATCTTTTCCTCTTCTCTCTTAAGTTCTGAACCAAAGTAAGCTGACAAATGATAGTTTAACAGAATGAAAGAAACATACTTTATTTTAAATGTTATATGTAGAGGAACTGCACAGAAAAAAAAAAAAAAAAAAAAGAAAGTCCCAAAATGCAGTTAGATTTGGGAACTTACATACTATTTTATTTAACAAAGGACAATAAATTGTGGGAAGTGATCAAAGGGAAAAAGGTTTTGGGCTTCTAAAACTGGTAAATTGTAAGAAAGTAAATATATGGGGAAAGCTAATGGTAGATTACGGTTACTTAGTAAAGTTTTTTATTTATACTCATCTTGGTTTCATCTCCACCTCTGATGATGTGTTGTTTTCCTATTTTTGTGCAGTTTCTTTTCACACCTTCACAAGTGGAATTTAGTATCTGCTTTTAGGCAGATGGGGAGGACAGAGATCTCTTCCTGTGTCTGTTCTCAATTGCCTTTAACTCAAAATAATCCTTATGATAAAACTGCATCTTTTAGGAGAGCATATTCAAATCCCGTCATACCTAAATTTCTACATGAAGTTCAAATACAGTAATATTTTCTTACAAATCTACTTTATCCCTAAATATTAAACTCAGATGATGTTCCTTTTCCAGCTTGACTTTGCAGCATTCACTTCAAGAAACTTTATTATGTTTTTAGTTGAGAATTCCTTTTTATTCCTAGATTAAAAGCAAAGGTTTGGGTAATAATGACTGTATGTTCTAAAAGAAAAGGGATTATAACTGAAGGTTTGGTTCACAAACTGTGAACTATTTATATATGTTCCTTTATAGAAAAAGCTTGCCAGCCTTTTGAGATTGGATTCACTCAAATGAGGTTCTCTCTTTGGAATTCAGAATGCATTTCAGAATGTTTAAAAACAGTAATAAACACAAAAACTTACATTAATCTTTCTTTTCCTGAACTTAAGTAAAACTTGGCATGCTTTTTGGCATTGGGATATTTTTGTGTTATAGTATGAGTGTGTATACATGCATGTGTCTATAAAATATCTCATTTTCATTCTTCACCAGATTTCAGGCTTAAAGAAGGCAGAGAATCCTTTCATAAAGTCATTTTATTTACCATGGATGATAACATTTTGACATTAGCCAAGATATTGCTTAATGAATACTATATAAATAAATGCTGAAAGGAAATGGAAAATTTAAATCAATTTTCAATCTTAGACAAAAAAAAAAAAACATATTTAATGACCACGTATATTTTACTTCAAAATGAAAATTTTTATCTTCAGCTCCCTGGAGCTTAAGAATTCTCAGTGAGATGAAAACTACTGTAAGGGGGACAGAACTAGATCTGCAGTAAAAAGCCCCTGAGGAGACCTGACCCTGTCTCTTACCTCTTACACAACCAAGGCAAAGTGAGACGTCCTTCTGAACTTCTTTCCCCACGTGGCTTGAAGTGGACAATATCTGAGTTTCCATCAAGTTCTGAAAATCTGTGACTAGTAATGGCAACCTGTCCCACCAGTAAGTTGTGTTTCTAGTCATAAGTAATATTATTCAAAGGGATACTAGTTAGATTCCTTTTCTGCAAAATATCAAACTTGTTGCCTCAGTGCTTCCTGGTATTCTCACTTAATTTTCAACTTGAGATAACAACTATTGCTATCGGGATGGGGTGGGGGGCAGTGAGGAAATTAAACACAAAAGAGGTTAAAGTCATCTACCCATGTTCATAAAACTATGAAGTATCAAAACTGGGATTTAAACATGATTTTACATTAAAACCTAAACTACAGACCCCTGAGTTTATGTATTTTCATATCTTAATGGTTCCCCCTGAAAATCTTTTTATTTTATAAATTTGAAGAAGTCTCCTTTGAAAGACAAAGACCTTAAATTTGTCCTGCCTAACATTTTATCTCTTAATTATCCTTTGACAAGAATTTGGGATGGTAGGAAGGCAGAGGAAATATCAAAAGGGAGCAGCTGTCCTGACAAAAGTATATGGGTACCTGGCAAAAAGGAACTTTGCCTTACTTATTATGTTGCATAAGACAGGCCATATATCCTGCCTTAACTGTTCAAACTGCTATAACAAAATACCACAGACTAGGTGGCTTAAAATATACTGGGGGGCTTAAACAACAAATGTTTCTTTCTCACAGTTCTGAAAGGTAAGTCCAGGATCAAGGAACTGCCAGATTTGTTTGCAGATGGCCATCTTTTCATTATGTCCTCAGGTTCACTTGAGAGACAGAGAGATTTCCTGACTCTTATTCTTTTCTTAATGACACTAATGTCATAATGAGGACTCCACCCACAAGACTTAATCTAATCCTAGTTATATTCCAAATGCCCCACCTCCAATACTATCACCTTAGGGTTTATGGCATCAAAATATGTATTTTGGAGGGACACAAACTTTCAGTCCAAAACATATCCATTTATAATTTTAATAGAATGTTTTTACTAAGAGTTTATCTACTCCATGTCCTTTGGAAAGAACACTCTACCTCGAAGATTAACAAATCTTATAGTTGAACTAATGTGTCTGAAATCCCACTGAAACACGTAGCATATCTATGCCCAGGACCTAACCTCAATGAATCTCTTGAATTACTGCAATTGGCTTTCAGTCTCTTTTTTCTTTTTTTCAGTGAAGTCAAACTACCAAGTTTATATATTTATGACCCCCTACTTTCTAATTTCCTCCAAAATATATGAAAGAATATATACTTTCATGTGTGTACATATATACATATATATATATTTGAGTTATATAAAAAGAATTTCACTTTATCTCAATTACCTTTTGAAATGGAAATCATTCTGTTTTAATTCCCAGTGAAGTGATATGAACAAGTATTTTTATTTTTATTTTTATTTTTATTTTTTTTGAACAAGTATTTTTAGAGTGTGAGGGAGAGGGTAGAAACAGGAGGTGGGTGGAGGCCACACCCAATTTGATGCACTTTTAGTAACCAAAAAAGCATCTTGAAGTGAGGCCTCTGCTCCAAAGAAATGCATACATGGGTTTATTTTTATGTAAATATAGCTACCAGTACACACTATAATACTTGGTTAAAAAAAAAAAAAAAAAGTCAGTGAAAAAAGAGTCCCTTCTAAAATTTGTTAGATCGCCACACAAGCCAATAAAAACTTATTTTCTACATAGAGTTTCACGGTTGATTATATACAATTAGTTACAGTGATCTTGCTGTTTTCCTTTTTCAATGGGCACAGTTTATCTTATCCAAGGCAGAGTTTGCCAAGACAACTGAGCAAATCTAGTGTAGAGCACTTTAATGTGGTTAGGAAGTACCGAACACTGAACAAGTGTCTGTGTCAGGCTCTATGACTAGCCATGTTTCCTTTCTCAGAGGTCTTTTCTTTGCTTCCTTGAGTCATCAGGTGGTCAGGAACTCTCAGAGTAGTACCTCTGGTAGAATGAGGTGATATGCCTCAGTGCTAATCTTCAACATTTCTTGAATTTAGTGTGTCCTACAGCAAGACTTCTCACTTCCCTGCCTATTTCCTCCTGTGAAAACTGTAGTTTTTCTAATGCTGTGCAAGATTACAAGTTGACTAATAATTAGTAAGATCAGTTGTCCTTGTGGGTAAAGAATTCTGCAAATGCCAAATTTCACTAAATTGTTGAATAATATAAAGCTTCCAAGTCAAGAGTTAAAGAAAGCAGTCAAAATGCCCAAGGAATTTGTTGTATATTTTCAGAGCCTGAATCAACTCATGGAACCAGAAGCCAGATAAATTAAAAAATAATAATTCCTTATTATTTTCCAGTCACTGTGGTAAGTGAGTTATATGTATTAGTTTATCTAAACCTCATAACTTCATTACTTCATGGCAAATAGATGGGGAAACAATGGAAACAGTGGCTGATTTCATTTTTCTGGGCTTCAAAATCACTGCAGATGGTAATTGCAGCCATGAAATTAAAAGACACTTACTCCTTGGAAGAAAAGTTATGACCAACCTAGACAGCATATTAAAAAGCAGAGACATTACTTTGTCAACAAACGTTCATCTAGTCAAGGGTATGGTTTTTCCAGTGGTCATGTATGGATATGAAAGTTGGACTGTGAAGAAAGCTGAGCTCCAAAGAATTGATGATTTTGAACTGTGGTGTTGGAGAAAACTGTTGAGAGTCCCTTGGCCTGCCAGGAGATCCAACCAGTCCATCCTAGAGGAGACCAGTGCTGGGTGTTCATTGGAAGGACTGATGTTGAAGCTGAAAGTCCAATACTTTGGCCACCTGATATGAAGAGTTGACTCATTTGAAAAGACCCTGATGCTGGGAAAGATTGAAGGCAGGAGGAGAAGAGGATGACAGAGGATGAGATGGTTGGATGGTATCACCAACTCAATGGACATGGGTTTGGGTGGACTCCAGAAGTTGGTGATGGACAGGGAGGCCTGGCGTGCTGCGGTTCATGGGATCGCAAAGAGTCGGACATGGCTGAGCAACTGAACTGAACCTTACTGAACTGAAACCTCATAACAACCTGTGAGGTAAGATAATAGCAATCTATTATCTTTAGTTAACAAATGAGGTAATTAATTGGCCTAAGGACACCAATTGATAAATGGTGGCAGGAGAGTAGAACTCAGGACTTTCTAGTTTTAAATTAGCTAAATCATATTGCTTGTAAGGTAATCACTCCATCTGACTTCTAATAATAAGAAAAATTCATGCCAAGGTCATTTAGAAGTTCAGAATGAGCTTTGAAATAAGAACGCCAGTTGTTAGCTGTGCACTGCTGGGCAAGTTATATTATTTCACCTGTAAAGAAAGGTCAGTACCTGCCCCTTCCCAAAGAGTTGCTGTGAGAAAATCCACATGGAGCACATAAACTGGTGCTCAGTACTTAAGGAGTATTCAAAACATTTTAGGTTCTTTTATCACTTAATGACAGTATCACTTCTAATAATCACATTGCCACTTTCAGCTAGAAAGCATGTGTACAAGTATACATTAATTCACAGGTCTTCCTTGACCTATTGGTTCCAACTGGCTGATACAATCAAAATAAAATAGCAATAAGGCAGTAAAGCCTCTAATACAGATAATTTTCAGGCTTGGTTGTAAGATTTATACTTCAGTTGCTATTTCTATCCAAAGCTAATAGTTGAATGAGCTGATAGTTTATTTGTGTGCATTTTAGGAGAAATGATAAAGCTGAGTGAAGTAAAGGCTCCATTATGCACAGTAAGTATTTGGATTCTGCTTGGTCAATGAGTAGGAAAAACCTGGAGTTATTTTAAACCCTCCCTGTAATTCTATATCTCCATTTTCTGTGTAAGCAGTTAAGAGCTACCAAAACCTCTAATTAACCAAAGAATAGACATAAGGAACCATGCGTACTTACATGTGTTTCCAAATAGCCTATAGAAGCTACAGGCAGTGTATGACCTAGCAAAAATACTGCAAATTTCCTAGGTTGGTTCAATGCTAACTCCCCTAACTTTAGGCCTCCAGAAATTCAGATTTAGATAGTCTTATATTTGAATTCTAATCCTGCCATTTAACTAGAGGTGTGACCCTGACTCTGAACATGTCTCTCTAAGCTTCCATTTCCTCAATGGATATGTGTCAGTGATAGTTGTACCTTCCTCATGAGTAATCATGACCTTTAAGAAAATCCACATAATTAGATGAACTACATCCTATGGCATTTTATGTTCTGAATAAGTTTCAGCAATTGTGATGCTCTGAGCATTGTTTCTTATTCCACTTGGAATTGAATATGACTATAATTTTAGCCTGTTTTTAGATTCTGCATAATTTGAAAAGGTTAAAAAGGAAACAAACCATGTTCTATGAAAGTTAAAACACTTTAGAAGAGTAAGAAGATGTGCCTTTTATTTGCAGAATCTTATATTCCCCATAATTTCCAGGCAATAAAAACCAATTTTTGCATAAAATCACAAACTTTCTACTAACATTTATGATTACCTGTGTGGACATGTCACTGTGCTGGGTACTATAATACAACAATTAATGATGATATAATCCATAAGCAGCATTTTTCAAGGTTTTAAATGTAGTTGTGAACTAATTCATCTCAGTCTTTGAATCTGATTATAGGAGGGACTTGAGGCTTAGTTTTAATGGATAGGATTACAAGCCAGAAGGCAGCTGAATTCTTCTAATATCCAAATCCAAGTCCAGATTCTAGTCCTTAAGTGAGAATATCAGATATTTTATGTGCTTCCTATTTAAGTTGAAAAGTTTACATGTTGAATAAAAGAAACCACATGGAAGAGGCCTTCAAATCTATATCTTCTTACAGTTTCACATAATGTTCTTATCCGAAAACTATCCTTGGATTTTATAGAAGTAAATAGTAATTGCCCTCTCTCTTCAGTTCAGTTGCTCAGTTGTGTCCAACTCTGTGCAACGCCATGGATTGCAGCAAGCCAGGCTTCCAGGTGCATCATCAAATCCTGGAGCTTGCTCAAACTCATGTTCATTGAGTCGGTGATGCCATTCAACCATCTCATCCTCTGTCGTCCACTTATCCTCCTGCCTTCAATCTTTCCCAGCATCAGAGTCTTTTCCAATGAGTCAGTTCTTCTCATCAGGTGACCAAAGTATTAGAGCTTTGCATCAGCTTTAGCATCAGTCCTTCTAGTGAATATTCGAGACTAATTTCCTTTAGGACTGACTGGTTTGATTTTCTTGCAGTCCAAGGGACTCTCAAGAGGCTTTTCCACCACAGATCAAAAAATATCAATTCTTTGGCCATCAGCTTTCTTTATGGTCCAAATCTCACATTCATACTGACTACTGGAAAAACTATAGTTTTGACTAGATGGACCTTTGTTGGCAAATTAATGTCTCTGCTTTTTGATATGCTGTCTAGGTAGGTCATAGTGTTTCTTCCAAAAAGCAAGCACCTTTTAATTTCATGGCTGCAGTCACATTTGCAGAGATTTTGGAGACCAAGAAAATAAAGTCTCTCACTGTTTCCCTTGTTTCTCCATCTATTTTCCAAGAAATGAGGGGACCAGATGCCATGATCTTCATTTTCTGAATGTTGAGCTTTAAGCCACCTTTTTCACTCTCCTCTTTCACCTTCATCAAGAGGGTCTTTAGTTCTTCTTCACTTTCTGCCATAAGGGTGGTGTCATCTGCAGATCTGAGGTTATTGATATTTCTCCCAGCAATCTTGATTCCAGCTTGTACTTCATCCAGCCTGGCACTTTGCATGATGTACTCTGCATTTAAGTTAAATAATCAGGGTGACAATGTACAGCCTTTACTTACTCGTTTACCAACTTGGAACAAGTCCATTGTTCCATGTCTGGTTCTGTTGCCTCTTAACCTGCATACAGATTTCTCAGGAGGCAGGTAAGGTGGTCTAGTATTCCCATCCTTTTAAGAATTTTCTGCAGTTTGTTGTGATACGTATAATCAAAGGCTTTGGCGTAGTCAATAAAGCAGAAGTAGATGTTTTTCTGGAATTCTCCTACTTTTTTGATGATCCAGCGGATGTTGGCAATTTGATCTCTGATTCCACTGCCTTTTCCAAATCCTGCTTGAACATCTGGAAGTTCACAGTTCCCATACTGTTGAAGCCCAGCTTGGAGGATTTTGAGTATTGCTTAGCTAACATGTGAAATAAGTGCAATTTTGTGGTAGTTTGAACATTCTTTGGCATTGCCTTTCTTGGGGATTGGAATGAATCTACTACTACTTTTCCAGTCCTGTGGCCACTGCTGAGTTTTCCAAATTTGGTGGCATATTGAGTCCAGCACTTTTACAGCATCATCTTCCAGGATTTGAAATAGCTCGACTGGAATTCCATCATCACCTCCACTAGCTTTGTTTGTAGTGATGTTTCCTAAGGGCCACTTGACTTCTCATTCCAAGATGTCTGGCTCTAGGTGAGTGATCACACCATTGTGGTCATCTGGGTCATGAAGTGATTTTTGTACAGTTCTTTTGTGTATTCTTGCCACCTCTTCTTAACATTTTCTGCTTCTGTTAGGTCCATACCACTTCTGTCCTTTATTGTGCCCATCTTTGCATGAAATGTTCCCTTGGTATCTCTAATTTTCTTGAAGAGATCTCTAGTCTTTCTCATTCTATTATTTTCATCTATTTCTTTGCACAGATCACTTAGAAAGGCTTTCTTATCTCCCCTTGCTATTCTTTGGAACACTACATTCAGATGCATATATCTTTCCTTTTCTCCTTTGCCTTTTGCTTCTCTTCCTCTCTCAGCTATTTGTAAGGCTTCCTCAGACAACAATTTTGCCTTTTTGCACATCTTTTTTGGGGGGGATTGTTTTGATCACTGCCTCCTGTACAATGTTATGAACCTCCATCCATAGTTCCTCAGGCATTCTATCAGATCTAAGCCTTTGAATCTATTTTTCACTTCCACTGTATAATCATAAGGGATTTGATTTAAATCATACCTGAATGGAGAAGGAAGCCTGGCATGCTGCAGTCCATGGGGTCTCAAACAGTCAGACACTGGGCGAACTGAGTGGTCTAGTGTTTTTCCCTATGTTCTTCAATTTAAGTCTGAATTTTGCAATCTCAATTTAGCCTTCTCTCATAGCAATTACAAAAGAAATGCTTTGGAAATGTGAACCCTAGAAAAATATATCAGTATCTGAACCTTCCCAATCTTTGCTTTTCTCTTGGTTTGGATTTCTTTTGTCTCTAGAAGAGCACTGTTATTTTGAAAAGAGAGCAGACAATGTAACCTTATCAGAAAGCATACATGTCTGGTCTTCAGCCACAGAGAATTGGATTTAGTTCCAAACCCACTAAGAGGTATGTGACTCTGGTAATCAGATAGGCTCTTTTGCCTTATCTCTATTTTTTATCCTTTGCCTGTTATCTCTAGAGTAGGGATAATACTATCAGTGTCACAGGTTTATTTTTAATGTTATTATAATAGTTGAAATTTAAAACAAAAAAAGCCTTTTTTGTCAAATCCATTTTCAAATATGCTATCCATTTTTATCAAAAAAAAAAAAAATCTGTATAGCTGTACCATATCCAGGAAGCTTTAGCAACAAATTTATGGCCATACTGGAATATTTGATTCATTTTACAGTTTATAAGTACTATAACTATCACATTGGTGATTCTCAAGCTAGACTACATATCTCAATCACTTGAGAGCATTAAAAATACTGATTACCAGGCCCCATCCCTAAATAACCAAACCAAATAACTGGGAATGGGGCCCTTGGCAGCCATTGGCATTTCTTTAACTGTGAAAAAAATCCATCTTTCATGTTATCATCTCAACTTTATAGATTTTTAACCTTATTGACAATACCATTTAGAGGCTGAAAGTGTTATTTATTGCATTATTAATGAGGCACTGTTTAAAAGTTGAGTATATTTGAATATATTATAAAGAAATACAGATTTGACTACATTTGTATTAATAGATTTCAAGGAAATTCAAACATGAAATCTAACAAGATGTGTTCACAAATCTCAAATTTGATCTATACCGTGCTTCAAACTTTCCTCGTGATCATGAAAGTCTATTTCTGTTATTTTCTTTTAACCTTTTGGTAAATAGAAATTTTACTACTTCCTTCCATTTGCAGCCTAAATAATCCTCATTCCTGAATTTTTGCTTTCTTTCTGCAAAGTAGAATTGTAGTATCTGTAGAATTGCCTAAATGCAGTTAGATACTCCTGGATTCATCTAAACAAATATACATCTTTTTTTTTTTTTTTTGGTATGGCAGTTGTGATTACTTGAGATTTCCCACAATTGTTGCTCCAGCTAAATTACTATTTTTTTTGTTTTTATATTTTTCTACCATGGTTCATAAGTAGAAGGACCAAGTTAGTTCAGTGATATACTTCTAGATACATAGGGAAGAAACACCAACTCTGAACCTTAAAATCAGGGGAGGAAGATGCATACAGGCACTAAGGCTTGAAAAAGATGAAGCTTCTTTTAACTATCCAAGGCAAAAGGAGAGATTGTTAAGTCTCTCTGCCTCCACTATACCCAATGGCAAGTGACTGCTCATTGAATAGAGTTCACAGTGACAAAACTCATCTGGCTTTGTGAAGCAAAGCCTACAAAAGTAAAAGTACTAGAGAATTGTGTTATCATGTCTCCCCCCCCCCATAAAATAACATTGAGGAGAAATACACAAGGGAAAGAGATGCGTGAATCTGTGGTGACTTCCCCTCATCACAACACAGACACATCCTAATTAAAGAGAATCTGTGATTTGCTCTCTAATTAACATTCCAAAGTTTCATAGCTTTGAGAACTCTGAACAGTTTTCTCTCTGTCACTTGTGATCTGTATTTCTTAATAATTCAATTTACTCATTTCCTTAAGTTAAATTGTTTTGGGGTAAGCATTTAAGAAGTAATGCCTTCATTGAAGAAGTATAAGGTTTAAGCCACCCAAACTAAAGGTATAACTATTTTGCTAAGTTAATTAGGAATATAATTATATAGTATATATAACATATAAAGTATTTGATAACATACAAATTCAATTACAAAGAAACAGCTTGCACAAACCTGTAAAATATCCTAATGTCAATCTTAAAAACTGTGTTCAGCACCTTTCTTTATTCTCATCCCAGTTTGATCCATTTTGAATGAATGGGGAGCATATAGAACCCAAGTCATTTAAACAAGTCCTCTTTTTCACCACCTATGATTCTATACCTAATTCATCACTAGAGTCTGTCCATAGGTAATCTAGACACCTCTGTTTTCTATCTATATCTCCATTCTCACTGCCACACCTCCAGACTGGATTGCTGCAAACATCTGATAAGTGGTCTACTGACATCCATTCTTACCCCTTTCATGCATTCCCCCATTGCATCTAAAGAGACCTGTGCAATCATTTCAACACAAATCTGAGTTGTTCACTCCTTCCCGAATCCCCTCTCTTCTCAGGCTTTAATCCTTTCATCTCCCACTCAGTCTTCAGGATAGCCCTCACTCTCCCTCCCTATCTTTCTGCATTGCCTTCCCTTACTTACTGAGCCCCAGTCCCGTGTGCCCCTTGGGTTTCTCACTCAATACCACCCCACCTCCAATCAGGATCCATACGATAGGACTCTTCTTTCCTCTTCTTAGTCCTAATTTGCTTCTATTTGCCCTTCAGATTTTAGGTTAACTGTCACTCCCCTAGAGAAATGTTTCAAACTCTTTCTGCATAGGTTAACTTCCTGACTACTCTATCTCAGAGCAGCATATATCCTAGCATATATCACAATTGCACTTTTACAGCTGCTACTGACTGCTTGATTAATAACCCCTCCACTAGACTGTGTTTGTTTACCATTGTATCTTTGGTGCCTTGTACAAGACTAGATCTCTATAAAGCACTCAATATAGTAAATATTAATTGAATGAATCAATGAATCAAAAGGCTCAATCTGTACATATATGAAGCATTAAAAAGAAATCCCACAATTGGGGCACACCTAAGTTTCTATAAATGTTAATGAAAAAGTATCATACAGACAGGCAGCTACTACATGGATTGCAGTAATCTCTCATTTCCTGCCTAATAGGAAACTGTGGTTCTTGTGAAGGAAAAAAACACAATTATGAAAGATGGCAAAATGCCACATGGGTTACAATCCAAAAGACTCTGAGGTAATATAATCTAAATTCCAAGGTTGGCCAAACTAATTTTTAAACATACATCTTATATTTGAAAAAAAAAAAAAAGTACTTAACACTTAACCCTAAATATGTGTGAAATTGGTCAGGAATCTCATGTATCAAAGGTCAACTATGTACTTTCCCAATTAATTTGTCTTTTCAAAAAGCTTTTTATTGAAGTATGGTTGATTTACAATGTTACGTTAATTTTCACAGCAAAGTGGATCAGTTATACGTATACATATAGCCACACTTTTAGAAGTTATTTTCCCATATAGGCCATTCTAGAGTGTTGAGTAGGCTATACACTGTCCTTGCATGCATGCATGCTCTCACTTCAGCCATGTCCAGCTCTTTGCAATGCTGTGGATTGTACTGCTCCAGCCCTCCTCTGCCTGTGGGATTCTCCAGGTAAGAATACTGGAATGGGTTGCCACTTCCTCCTCAAGGGGATATTCCGGACCCAGGGATAGCACCCATGTCCTATGCATCTCCTGCATTGGCAAGTGGGCTCTTTACCACTGTGCCACCTGGGAAACCCACAGTAGGTCCTTATGCTTAGTTATCAATTTTATATATAATAGTATGTATATGTCACTCCCAATCTCCCTCCCAACTTACCCCCTGGTGACCATAAATTTGTTTTCTACATCTGTGACTCTGTTTCTCTTTTTTAAATAAGTTCATTTCTACCCTTTTTTTTAGATTCCTTATATAAGCAATATCAAGTAATATTCATCTTTCTCTGACTATACTCAGTATGAAAATCTTTAGGTACAGCCATGTTGCTACAAATGAAATTGTTTTGTTCTTTTTGTGGTTGAATAATATTTCACTGCATATATGCAGCCCATCTTCTCTATCCAGTCCCTTGTGGATGGACATTCGGTTGCTTCCATGTCCTGGCTGTTGTAAGTAGTGCTGAGATGAACATTGAGATGCACATGTCTTTTTGAATTATGATTTTCTCCAGATATATGCCCAGGAGTAGAGTTGCTGGGTCATATTATAGTTCTATTTTTAGTTTTTTAGGGAACTTCCATACTGTTTTCTATAGCAGCTGTATCGATTTACATTCCCACTAATAGTGCAAGAAGGTTCCTTTTTCTCCATACCCTCTCCAGCATTTATTTTTGGTAGATTTTTTGATGATGGGCATTCTCACTGTCATACAATTATACCTCATTGTAGTTTTGATTTGCATTTGTCTAATAGTGATGTTGAACATCTTTTCATGTGTTTTTTGGCTATCTGTATGTCTTTTTGAGAGAACTCTCTATTAGATCTTCCACTCATTTTTTGATTGGATTGTTTGTTTTTTTAATATTAAGCTGCATGAGCTATTTTTATATTTTGGAGATTAATCCCTTGTCAGGTGCTTCATTTGCAAATATTTTCTACTGTTCTGAAGGTTGTCTTTGTATTTTATTTATGGTTTCCTTTACTGTGCATAAGTTTTTGTTTAATTAGGTCCCATTTATTTATTTTTGTTTTTATTTCCATTGCTCTAGAAAACAGATCCAGAAAGATATTACTATGATTTCGTCAAAGAGTTTTCTGCCTATGTTTTTCTCCAGGAGTGTTAAAGTATCCAAGCTTACACTTAGTATCTTTAAACCATTTTGAGTTTGTTTTTGTATATGGTGTTAGGGAGTGTTCTAATTTCAGTCTTTTACATGTAGCTGTCCATCTTTTCCAGCACTACTTATTGAATAAATTTGTCTTTTATGAATCCCAAACTACTATTGGAACATTAACTTGGAAAATATTTTTAGAAATTAAGATTTTTTTAATTTAAATTTTTTAGATTTGGGGGTGGGGAATCTCTACTTTGTTAGCCATCTTCAGAATATTTAGAATTCAACACTAAGTCTAAATCCTTAAGAGTGAAATCATGGAAACATCACAGATCCTGATTTCTTAGTTTTCATTTTGAACTCTGGTTACTGTACTTATATCATACACATAATTTAGTTATCTTTTTATCTCCACACTTCACATCCCTCATCAATAAAGTGGAGTAAGGCTAAATTGAATACTGTGTGAAAAATATCTACCATAGTATGAAGGGTACACTGAGTTCTTAAACAATGATAACTCTTGCCCTCATTTTTCTCATCATTTGAACCATTTAAGACCTTTGAAAAGTGTGGAAATCTATATGACAATTTGTGTATGTTCAGTTTCATATCACATTTTATGTCATCTTTCCAGGAGATGGATAGAAAAGATCTCTCAACTGAGGATTGGGATGACTTTTTCATTCTAAGTACATTTATTTATAGAAAGATACCAATCAAAAGCACACATGAAAACTGAAAGACATTAAAACCTTTTAAAAAATTAGAGGAAGAAGCACATGTAACTTGTGTCATTTTTAGATTGAGGTTCTCTGTTGTGTGGCTTACCTAAGGGAAATAATAAGTGATACCAAAGAATTTTACATAACCTTTTCTATATCTAAAGTGTTCTCTCAAAGACCACCTTGGTGTGGAAATCTGAGTCACATACCCTGCTTCTCTGGAAAGAGTAATTTTGAAACCAGCAGCTAACTTCCTCCAGTCAGTTAAGGGAGTTGGCCCTTTGGCCATGTAACATATAATAGAAAGAACAATTCTTTTTCTTTTCAGTAGCACAGTATTTTTTAAAACATAGTTAAAAATCACTTAAACCTTCTTAGTCAACAATTTCTCTTTTACAAATTAAAGTGAGAATTTGAGGGTTTAAATTTATAAATAATGAAAGCTTTCTGATGACATTTTATCTCAGCCTTCCAAATAAAGTTTCTGTGTTTAGTCTTAAATAAGATTTTAACATTGAAGTATCCACTGTATTGATCCCTTCGTAACAGCAACAACAACAACAACAAGTAACCACAAATAGAAGTACAGCTTTGAATACAAATCCAAAATAATCACTGAATAAAATCTAAGTTGGAATATAATTGAATTGCTGGCATTTGGAAAAGTCAGCCAGCTAACTCTTAGTCTGAGGTGATGAATAGTATCTATAAAAATGAAATTCTCTGGCTTAGATCCCCTTACAAATAAAGATACCACTCTGTATATCATGACTTCATTCCAGAAGTGATACTTGCACCAGGAAATGGTTACATTACTACTATATATTACTGTAATATTACTCAGTAGCATTGCTTAGGAGTTAAGAATATGGACTCTAAGTCCATATTCAGTTCAGTTTGCCTGAGCTGAAATACTGGGTCCCTCCATTACTAACTGTGAGACCCTGGTTAGGTTATATAGCATCTCTACTTTTGTTTTCTCATCTGTAAAATGGAGATAGTAGTGAAATCTTGTGGGATTGTTAAAGCTTAAATAACAAAGCATGTACTATATATATTAGTAACAGATGTCAGCTACAACTTGATCATAAAGTTTGGAAACATAAATAAATGTTTACTATACAAAATCAACACATTAAGTGATCCATCAATGAATTAATGCTAGGCTTGGCAAGCCAAAGGAAGGACACTTAGAAGAGTTTCCATAGGATGCTGCGTCACCTCATTATGTCAAAGTGGTGAGGGACTAAGTGGGTGAGGATTTCCAAACCTGCATTGCTCATGTGGCCATGTGGAACCCATTACACACTCACAAGATTTTAACCTCCTTGGGTATTTTTTCTGGGGTATACTAAAGGAAAAGATTTATTTAGAATAAATCTGAGCTATAATGTATCACAGAGTGCCATAGACTATTATCTTGAAGTTGGAAATGCTGTGTAAAAGATGTAGCTTTGCTGAAGTTTCACACAGCGTGTAGATCTATGCATTGCTAATATGGACTGCCTAAGGAACATGCTGTGCAAAATCATTGACCAAATCATAAATAAGTGTTATTATGTAAATCTCCTTCATGTTCAGATTTCTGCTACCCAGCCCAGCATAATATACATAGTAGGCATGTTTGTTCTAATAGTAGTTTATCAGGATTTTGCCATCACCATTAGTAATATTCCAGGGGATTTTCCCTTGCCCACATGTTAAAAAAATGCAGGTGTTGTGGAGACGAGCCTTCTCCTAGCTGTATTTATCAAGGGCAATATGTGAAGTAGATAATTTGTCATTGTTGTTCATAAGCTATCAAAAAAAGATGAGAGTTAAAAGCCTTTCCTTTCTAAGAGTTTAAATACAGGAATCTTAGCATCTCTTGTTATAAGGTTCAATTCAGTTCCATCCAGCCGCTCAGACATGTCCGACTCTTTGCGACCCCATGAACTGCAGCATGCCAGGCCTCCCTGTCCATCACCAACTCCTGGAGTGCACCCAGACCCATGTCCATTGAGTCGGTGGTGCCATCCAACCATCTCATCCTCTGTCTTCCCCTTCTCTTCCTGCCCTCAATCTTTCTCAGCATCGGGGTCTTTTCAAATGAGTCAGTTCTTTGCATCAGGTGGCCAAAGTATTGGACTTTCAGCTTCAACATCAGTCCCTCCAGTGAACACCTAGGACTGATCTCCTTTAGGATGGAATGGTTGGATCTCCTTGCAGTCCAAGGGACTCTCAAGAGTCTTCTCCAACACCACAATTCAAAAGCATCAATTCTTTAGCACTCAGCTTTCTTTATAGTCCAACTCTCACATCCATACATGACCACTGGGAAAACCATAGCCTTGACTAGATGAGCATTCATTTTCAAAGCAAGACCATTTAGGACCAGAGTAATAATGATGGTGAAGAGCATGTAGAGATTCAGAGCACATGCCACTGCCTTGGGAAGATCAGACTAAGATCTTATGAAAGTCTTTCCAAAATAAAATCCTGGTAGAAGCAGAATTCGAACCCAGATTTATCTGAAAAAGCCTTTTCTTCTTCTGCCACAAATTTCTGTCCCTGGAGATAATGTACAGCTCCTCTGAGATGGTATGAATCATGCTAGGTGAGGTGCTGTCAGTTTTAGCAAACGAAAATACACGATGCCTAGTTAAATTTGCCTAGTTAAATGATGAATAATTGTTTAGAATATGTATGTCCCATGCAACAGTTAAGACATACTTGTACAAAATATTAATATATGGGTGTACTGTATTTCATCTGGCAACTCTGTATTATATCTATATATACCTAGTAATATCACTTGTCTATCAATATAGAAGATTATATATAATTATACATACTATATTAATACATTACACATATATCTATAAAATCTGGAAAATCTACACTCAGAGATTTCATGCATAATAAATATGCATATATGTTATGTGTATGTATATACCTATATTCCTTTTCAATGAAAACTTACAAAATTTAGAAAAATTTGTAATTTCAAGTTCAAGTATCTAATAACTAATCAATTTTGAATTCAAACACTGGTTTATCATCTGAGATGGTGGAGTTTAGACTTCACTACAAATTGGACTTGCATGCTGTGTGGTAAGTCTCTTCAATCATGTCCCACTCTTTGTGACCCTCTGGGCTGTAGCCCACCAGGCTCCTCTGTCCATGGGATTTCCCAGACAAGAACACTGGAGTGGATTGCCATGCCCTCCTCCAAGGCATCTTCCCAACCCAGGGATCAAACCCACATCTCGTACATCTACATTGGCTTTTGGTGGGTTCTTTTACCACTATCACTACCTGGAAAACCCATAAGTATAGCAAGGGGTACAGAAAGGGAAAGGGAATTATCCATAGGATAAAATCATTTTGATTAGGGCTCTCAAACTGCACTCCAAGCTTTCTCTTTTCTTAAATCCAGTAGCACTCTTTGCCCTAACTACTCTACAAGCTTAATTAAATGGAAAAGAATAGGCAGAGGTTCCTTCCCCTGTAAATCCACAAGTTCAGTCACTCAGTCTAGTCCAACTCTTTGTGAACCCATGGACTGAAGCACACAAGGCCTCCCTATCCATCACCAACTCCCGGAGTTTACTCAAACTCATGTCCATTGAGTAGGTGATATCATCCAACCATCTCATCCTCTGTCGTCCCCTTCTCCTCTTACCTTCAGTTTTTGCCAGCATCATGGTCTTTTCAAATGAGTCAGTTCTTCGCATCAAGTGGCCAAAGTATTGGACTTTCAGCTTCAGCATCAGTCCTTCCAGTGAATATTCAGGACTGATTTCCTTTAGGAAACATTATGCCAATCTTCTTCAATCAAAATGCAGGATACACAGTTTGAAAATAATCTGATAAATGGATAAAATATTGATAATAGTGGTCATTCAGCCCATAATTCCAATTACTTTCAGTTCAGTTCAGTTGTTCAGTCGTGTCCGACTCTTTGCGACCCCATGTGAGCACACAATACAATGCATTCTCTCATTTGGTTGTATGGTTTTGAGTCAGCCTGCCACATCCATGGGTCTCACATCCATGGCTGACTATTTGTTGTATCCTGCCATTTTATATAAGGAATTGAACCCCAGTGGGCACCAAAATCCATGAATACTGAAGGATGACTGTATTTTCCTTATATTAATATTACTCACTGTTATTATTTATGTTTAGTGGTTTGCATCTTCCATCCATCAGTATCAAGATCCCTTGATTAGATCAAAAGCTTTCAAATGAGAGTTTTACAAAATGTCTGTGAATCCCTGATAATAATAAAGCACCTCCAACTTTGATTCATTTCAATATTTCTGTTGGTTATTACAAACTAAATTAAAAAATTTTCATAGAGCACTAGCGTTCAAGGGAACTCTAAACTAGAGCTTCATATGATGATTCCTCTTTTTGTGTAATAAACGAAACCTGAATACATACATTTTGAGGTTTTGGAGTTTGCTTGTTTATTTGTTTTTCCTGAGCAGAGGTAATCTTTTATGTATACCCATCACTCTCTCATCTGATACTTTTCATTACAAATGATCTACCTTGGTGGGATGTTGAATCTGGGTTTCTGCAGGAAAGATGATCATACTAATTGGAACAATTGAGTCTCAGTAAGAAATGTTTACCTAGTTATATGACTTGAATAAAATAGATAACAAAGGACTATCTAAAATGGATCCTGATTTATAAATGTCCATTTGTTAATGGGAAGATACCCTGGAGAAAGAAATGGCAACCCACTCCAGTATTCTTGCCTGGAGAATTCCATGGACAAAGGAATCTGGCAGTCCATGGGGTTGCAAAGAGTCAGACAGCTGAATGACTATCACTCATTTATTAACAGATTTTTTTTTTAAAGCTAAGCTTCATTTCTGACACTAATGTATTTAGTGTTGATTTATAAAAGTAACTACTAAAGGGAATGAGTTTTTGTTGGGTTTTTTTTTTAATAGTACAGATCATGATTCATTAGCAGGTTTAGAAAGCCATTTAGAATAGAAAATATAAGCAGGTACTGTACATAAAATGGCTAAATATTATTTTATGCTCTTTAGATACATGCTGCTGCTGCTGCTGCTAAGTCGCTTCAGTTGTGTCCGACTCTGTGCGACCCCATAGACGGCAGCCCACCAGGCTCCCCCGTCCCTGGGATTCTCCAGGCAAGAACACTGGAGTGAGTTGCCATTTCCTTCTCCAATGCATGAAAGGGAAAAGTGAAAGTGAAGTCGCTCAGTCGTGTCCTACTCTTAGCGACCCCATGGACTGCAGCCCACCAGGCTCCTCCATCCATGGGATTTTCCAGGCAAGAGTGCTGGAGTGGGGTGCCATTGCCTTCTCCGTTAAATACATGAGTCAGAGTCAAAAATATTTGAATGCCATTGTACTAGAGTGCTTGGCCAAAAAGTATTATCTGATGGATCTGTCCCCTTGTAATCTTATCTGAATGGAAAATTGAGCCACACTTACTAGAAAATCAGAGTTATGGATACATTAAAGAGTTAAATTTCACTTTTATTCCTGTTTTTGGTAGTTTTGTCCAAAGTTTTTGGTATTTTTTTATTCTCATTTTTGGTAGTTGTGTCCAAAGATAGTTTTGCACAAGACATGCATATCCCAGCTGTGGCTATCTCAGTCTCAAATATTGTGAGATCCTTTCACATGTGAAATTCCTCCCCCTAATGCTGTTTCTGGAGGTGAAGAATTGGCATTTTTTTTCTCTATTCAGTATCTGCTATTAAGCTCTCTTCTAGCCCAGACTTCTCTGTAGTCTTTCAATATAACCTATTAATAAGCGGCATCTCTTTCTTAATCTCAGTGTCTACCCACCCTCAGCTCTCTCCCTCCCATTTATTGCATCCAAAAGCCTAAAATGCTACACGACAGCTTATGCCATTTGACTGTTCCAAAAGATCCCTAAGGTGGAAGAGAATGATGGGAAGAACTCCAACTGATTCCTTTGACTGCCTACCATATGCTAAGCACATGTACAGATGCCGTGGGTATAATCCTCAAAATAGGTTTGTGAAGAAAGATATAATTGCCTGGCTATCATAAGTCATCACACTGACACCCAGGGTAGCGAACTGGGTTGGGCAGATACTGTCTTCACCTCTTACACACAAACCAACTAAGATGCATAGAACAAAGGGCACATGCACAAGTCCCAAGAGAAAAGCAGTAAAAAACAAAACTGAATTCTAGTTTAGTGCTTGCTCTCTTCCTCTGGACTGCTGCTGCTGCTAAGTCGCTTCAGTCGTGTCTGACCCTGTGTGACCCCACAGACGGCAGCCCACGAGGCTCCCCCGTCCCTGGGATTCTCCAGGCAAGAACACTGGAGTGGGTTGCCATTTCCTTCTCCAATGCATGAAAGTGAAAAGGGAAAGTGAAGACGCTCAGTCGTATTCCACTCTTAGCAACCCCATGGACTGCAGCCTACCAGGCTCCTCCATCTATGGGATTTTACAGGCAAGAGTACTGGCTGGAGTGGGTTGCCATTGCCTTAGAGGGGTGTTTATATACTGTTTGTACAGTTTTGAAGAAATGTCATGAGTCTGGCAGAGTGATGGTATTACAAGAATTTCCTTCTTATAATGCAGTGGCTTTCAGTTCAGTTCAGTTCAGTCGCTCAGTCGTGTCCGACTCATTGCGACTCTGTGAATCGCAGCACGCCAGGCCTCCCTGTCCATCACCAACTCCCGGAGTTCACTCAGACTCACATCCATTGAGTCAGTGATGCCATCCAGCCATCTCATCCTCTGTCGTCCCCTTCTCCTCCTGCCCCCAATCCCTCCCAGCTTCAGAGTCTTTTCCAATGAGTCAACTCTTCGCATGAGGTGGCAAAAGTACTGGAGTTTCAGCTTTAGTGTCATTCCCTCCAAAGAAATCCCAGGGCTGATCTCCTTCAGAATGGGCTGGTTGGATCTCCTTGCAGTCCAAGGGACTCTCAAGAGTCTTCTCCAACACCACAGTTCAAAAGCATCAATTCTTCGGCGCTCAGCCTTCTTCACAGTCCAACTCTCACATCCATACATGACCACAGGAAAAACCATAGCCTTGACTAGACGGACCTTAGTGGGCAAAGTAATGTCTCTGCTTTTGAATATACTGTCTAGGTTGGTCATAACTTTTCTTCCAAGGAGTAAGCGTCTTTTAATTTCCTGGCTGCAGTCACCATCTGCAGTGATTTTCGAGCCCCCCAAAATAAAGTCTGACACTGTTTCCACTGTTTCCTCATCTATTTCCCATGAAGTGATGATGCCATGATCTTCATTTTCTGAATGTTGACCTTTAGGCCAACTTTTTCACTCTCCACTTTCACTTTCATCAAGAGGCTTTTTAGTTCCTCTTCACTTTCTGCCATAAGGGTGGTGTCATCTGCATATCTGAGGTTATTGATATTTCTCCCAGCAATCTTGATTCCAGCTTGTGTTTCTTCCAGTCCAGCATTTCTCATGTACTCTGCATATAAGTTAAATAAGCAGGGTGACAATATACAGCCTTGATGTACTCCTTTTCCTATTTGGAACCAGTCTGTTGTTCCATGTCCAGTTCTAACTGTTGCTTCCTGACCTGCATACAGATTTATCGAGGCAGGTCAGGTGCTCTGGTATTCCCATCTCTCTCAGAATTTTCCACAGTTTATTGTGATCCACACAGTCAAAAGCTTTGGCATAGTCAATAAAGCAGAAATAGATGTTTCTCTGGAGCTCTCTTGCTTTTTCCATGATCCAGCAGATGTTGGCAATTTGATCTCTGGTTCCTCTGCCTTTTCTAAAACCAGCTTGAACATCAGGGAGTTCATGGTTCATGTATTGCTGAAGCCTGGCTTGGAGAATTTTGAGCATTACTTTACTAGC
The DNA here is from genome assembly GCF_014754425.2 of Oryx dammah. Lineage (NCBI taxonomy): Eukaryota > Metazoa > Chordata > Mammalia > Artiodactyla > Bovidae > Oryx > Oryx dammah. The sequence goes on from NW_024070186.1 coordinate 105,612,348, forward strand.
GTGTGAGATGAGTGCAATTGTGTGGTAGTTTGAGCATTCTTTGGCATTGCCTTTCTTTGGAATTGGAATGAAAACTGACCTTTTCCAGTCCTGTGGCCACTGCTGAGTTTTCCAAATTTGCTGGCATATTGAGTTCAGCACTTTCACAGCATCATCCCTCAGGATTTGAAACAGCTCAACTGGAATTCCATCACCTCCACTAGCTTTGTTCATAGTGATGCTTTCCAAGGCCCACTTGACTTCACATTCCAAGATGTCTGGCTCTACATTAGTGATCACACCATCATGATTATCTGGGTCATGAAGATCTTTTTTGTACAGTTCTTCTGTGTATTCTTACCACCTCTTCTTAATGTCTTCTGCTTCTGTTAGGTCCATACCATTTCTGTCCTTTATCGAGCCCATCTTTGCATGAAATGTTCCCTTGGTATCTCTAATTTTCTTGAAGAGATTTCTAGTCTTTCCCATTCTGTTGTTTTCCTCTATTTCTTTACACTGATCACTGAAGAAGGCTTTATTATCTCTTCTTGCTATTCTCTGGAACTCTCATTCAGATGCTTATATCTTTCCTTTCCTCCTTTGTTTTTCGCCTCTCTTCTTTTCACAGCTATTTGTAAGGCTTCCCCAGACAGCCATTTTACTTTTTTTGCATTTCTTTTCCATGGGGATGGTCTTGATCCCTGTCTCCTGTACAATGTCCTGAACCTCATTCCATAGTTCATCAGACACTCTATCTATCAGATCTAGGCCCTTAAATCTATTTCTTACTTCCACTGTATAATCATAAGGGATTTGATTGAGGTCATACCTGAATGGTCTAGCGGTTTTCCCTACTTTCTTCAATTTGAGTCTGAATTTGGTAATAAGGAGTTCATGACCTGAGCCACAGTCAGCTCCTGGTCTTGTTTTTGCTGACTGTATAGAGCTTCTCCATCTTTGGCTGCAAAGAATATAATCAATCTGATTGCGGTGTTGACACCAAAAAAAGGCAGTGGCTTTACTATGTATGTATTCTAAAGCATAAAGAAATTTTGCAGCTTAAAAATAATTAGAGTGATATCTATTGTCTTCTTAGTCCAGCAGTGATAGCAATAATAATAATAATAGATTTTTCTGGAGTATTTTTGGTTTTGTTTTGTTGTTTCATTTTGACTAACATTAAAAGCTAGATGATAGAGCTCTGGGTATTTAAGCTGTTTCTGTAATGACAAAAATTGATTTGTCTTACTAGTCCTGAAGTGCAAAGTTTTGAGATTATATACAGTTCCATTCTCAGCAGTGTTCAACTTCTAATCAAGTCTGAACTGGGTGAGACTGTCATATTCTGAGATTTGAATCACAGGCTGTTCTGATGAGGGGAGTGCAAAGCACATAAAATAAATGATATGCCTAAGGAATTCACATTTATGATTGATTATGGATCTCTTGAAGGGCTTTCTAAAGTAGAAAAGATTCTGCAACCTTATTCTAGAACAGTCTAAGCATCTTTATATACAACCTTAACATTGTAACATTATTTTAAAGACTTGTTTAGGAAGAGGGCTGTAATACCTGGTGACTCTTCCTCACTTTAGGTGACTTCTCTGCTACACTTGACATTGTTGGCAACTTGTTCTTCAACGTCTCTCTTTTCCAGATTTCCAGCACTATTTTTCTGGTACATCCACTTGCCTTTTTGACAAGTTCTTCTTAATTGGGTCTTTTTCCTTCTACTTTCTAACTCTGGATATCAAAACTTAGCCTTTGCCCCCCTGTTCATTTTATTTTCATACTCAGAAAATTAACCTCATTCTCTATCTAGCAGTTTTCTCACTTTTTTTTTCTCTAAATTACTCCTGGAAGGAACAGTGAATTAATGCAGCTTATTTCTATCCCATGTTTTACCTTTAAATGTTATCTTTTTTCTGTTTCATAACATTTTATTGAAAATGTGCATTACAATTTTTTTTGGAATTACAAATATTTTAAAACATTTAGATCATGGCATCCGGTCCCATCACTTCATGGGAAATAGATGGAGAAACAGTGGAAACAGTGTCAGACTTTATTTTTTTGGGCTCCAAAATCACTGCAGATGGTGATTGCAGCCATGAAATTAAAAGACACTACTCCTTGGAAGAAAAGTTATGACCAACCTAGATAGCATATTCAAAAGCAGAGACATTACTTTGCCGACTAAGGTCCATCTAGTCAAGGCTATGGTTTTTCCAGTGGTCATGTATGGATGTGAGAGTTCAATTGTGAAGAAGGCTGAGCGCCGAAGAATTGATGCTTTTGAACTGTGGTGTTGGAGAAGACTCTTGAGAGTCCCTTGGACTGCAAGGAGATCCAACCAGCCCATTCTGAAGGAGATCAGCCCTGGGATTTCTTTGGAGGGAATGATGCTGAAGCTGAAACTCCAGTACTTTTGCCACCTCATGCGAAGAGTTGACTCATTGGAAAAGACTCTGAAGCTGGGAGGGATTGGGGGCAGGAGGAGAAGGGGACGACAGAGGATGAGATGGCTGGATGACATCACTGATTCAATGGACGTAAGTCTTAGTGAACTCCGGGAGTTGGTGATGGACAGGGAGGCCTGGCGTGCTGCGATTCATGGGGTCGCAAAGAGTCAGACACGACTGAGCGACTGAACTGAACTGAACTAAAACATTTTCACCAATTTTGGAATATGCTCCCCAGAACTGTCTCACTATATCTTGTGGCTTTATGTACTCCCTGGCCTTTTGCCATGGGCTCTTAGAACAGACATACAATCTAAAAAGCTTTGTCTGAAATGATGTTTATCTCCAGCCCTGACCTACATCGCAAATCCAGCCAAAACTCTGTCCAGTCAGGATTTTACTTAGCAACTTTGGCAAATACCTGACATGCAACATGTTTAAAGCTAAACATATCACCTTTTCTTCTAAACTCACTCCTGCCTTTCTGGAAATGCCATCATGATGCTTTTAGTGACACAAGACTAAGATTCCAGTGTTATTTTCAATTCCTCATTTAAATTTTCATCTGCAATAACTAAATTTTATTTATTGCAGTCCAGTTCCCTTCTGTAGTCCCTCATAGTCTAGCATCTTCTATAATACATACAAAGATCTATTAACCTTTGAGGGAATCATGGACTGTATCAGAAACCCCTGTACCTTTCCCCAAGAGGATCCAAGTGATATATACAATTTTTAGTGGTTTCAAGCTCCCGCCCCGATTAAATGGCTTACCAGGTAGTGTCCTTTCCTCCAAGACTTCTGGCAAATTGCTGTCAGATTCACCTTTCATGTGCTGTGTGTTGTCCTGTGCTTGCTCTTGCTCAGTCACTTCAGTCCTGTCCGACTCTCTGTGACCCCATGGACCACGATCCGCCAGGCTCCCCTGTCCATGGGATTCTCCAGGCAAGAATACTGGAGTGGGTTGCCATTTCCTTTTCTAGTGATAAAGTATGAAGTGAGTAAAGTGAATGAAGTGAAGTCACTTCATCTGTGCCCGACTCTTTGTGATCCTGTGGACTGTAGCCCACCAGGCTCCTCTGTCCATGGGATTGTCCCAGGCAAGGATACTGGAGTGGGTTACCATACCCTCCTTCAGAGGATCTTCCCAACCCAGGGATCAAACCCTAATCTCTTATATCTCCTGCATTCACAGGCAGGTTCTTTACCACTAGTGCCACAAACACTGGCTTTATCAAGTCATTAGCCAACTCAAAAATTTTTATAGCACTCAACTACACAGGATATAAAATAGAGTTGAATTATGTTTTAATGTGTATTAAAGGTTTATATGACTAAGTCACTTTATACATATTATTATTGTTGGCTCATAATAAACTTATGCAGTAATATCTTCTTTCTATAAAGAGGAAAAAGAGACTCACACATATTTAGGAGAGCAAGGATTAAATACAAGCCTCTTTTACTCCACAGCTTATGATTCTTCTTTTGCTCCAAGTTGCCTTCATCATGCCATTCAATCTAAAATCTAAACAGCTTGCTTTGCATAAATGGTTTTTCCTCAAAAATTTATCTTCCAGCTTTGTCTTCCTTGACTCTCTTGTTATAGTCACCACTCCAGATGGCATTATCTTTTGATTCTCCCCCAAAACTTATCTTCTTACCTAAGGAAAGGAAAGAATAATCAAAGGCCTTTGCTCTTTCTATCTAAATCCTATGGTCTTCCAAGGCTGACTTTAATTTGTGATTTCCTTCTCCATAAAGTTACCTGCTCAATTCCAGTTGTCAGTCTTAAATATACACTTCATCATTTCCTCTTAGTACTTTAAACACTCATCTCTACTGTTGCTAGCTTAGTGCTGTGTGGTATCCTCCCATCCCATTTAACTATAGCAGTTGAGGGAGCCATATAAACAGCAGGGCTCCCTGTATTTGTGAAAGGAATTCTTGTACACGTATGCATCAGTGAGCCATTTTCCTGGCATGCAACCCAGCCACAATTATTTAATCTTTATTTTCTCTAAGCTGATCCCTTCGTGAATTCTTTATGAAGTGGAATAGCAGAGTGCTGATTTTTCATTTTTAAATTTTATTTAAGTATTTACTTTAATTACACTGGAAATATGTATTGAACCATAAAAGGAGTCTATTTAAAATGGTGAAAAGGGAAATTTCACCAACTGTATGGTTCTCAAAGAGACCATTAGGCTTTCCTACTGTAAATACTTATATTACTCCATCAAAATAAGAAACTGCTCTGGCTTGCCTTAAGAAATAATAGAAATAGAGCCTGTTTACTTTTAAAATCTGCTATATCACAGTGTTGACTAGTTTGGCCGCTGACATGGAATGTTGAGAACAATGCCCAGCATTCTCATAGATTCACCATCTTCATGATCTTAAATAGAATATTCCCATTAACTGAGCTCTGTGTAGCTATAAGCCAGGAAATATATATAATGCTTTTTTCAGAGAAGCAGGAAAAAATTTTTCTCTATCAATACTTAGTAAATCAAAGGTAGGGCCTAATATTATTTCTTTTCCTCTAGTTTAAATACAGCATAGTTTTTCATCTCTGTATGTAAAACAACCGGCACCCTAAAGAGATCTGAAAAATAAATGTTTATGTTTCTTTATTCAGTCCTGTATTTGAAACTTTCTTTATCAGTAGGAGGAATAAAGAGCCAGTTCATTTGTTCTTTTAATAAATATGTATTGAATTACTACTCTAACCTCTGCTTTTCTACCAATTATGATTTAACCTTAAGCAAAACATTAAGCCTCTCTCCTTAAATCATTCATCATTCACATCTAGAGATCACTGACAGCTATAGGTTTAACTCTTTCAGTCAACATTAGGATATGCTTTTATTTCAGACCCTCACAAGTCTGTAAATGTTTTAAAAACCCTAACTGAAGTATAACATATATATCATTCTATTAGTTTTCATAGAAGAATGAAATCATCAACCAGTTCAGGAAATTGAACAATACCAATATTTCTGAAGCTCCCCTGATAATCCTACCTAAACTCCATCCTCCTTCTGAAAAGGTATAATCACTTCCTTGATTGGCCCATTAAAAAATTTTTTTTTCTTAAAATCTGGCTCTTGTATTTACCCCAAACTCTTGTCATCTGTATCTTTAAACCTATTAAGCACAGTTATTTTTGGATCTATACTTGATAACTACAATATCTAGTTCTTCCATGGGTCTGTTTCTATTGTCTGCTTGCTTTCTTTTACTTTGGTCATTTGATGTTAAGTCCTAGTATGGTTGATAATATTTTGAGTGTCCAATATTATATATGGAAAATTGAAATGATTTGAAGCTTTGGAAGGTATAACATTCTTCCAGATTCAATTTTCTTTCACTTTGGGAATTTAATTTGAGATTGAATTTTTTCTTATCCACATTGATTTACTGAGATACACCCTTATTCTAGTGGGTAAGAAAAAAAGATTGTTTCTTTATAAACTGCCAGGTATGCTCTCTTCACTGCGTAATGAAAACTGTGTGGATTCAGTTTTGTGTTTCATGAAAAATACCAGGAATTATAGCTTTAAATGCTATGTTCTACTGTAACCATTCCAACTCTCCTACCCTCCACTACTTTTTAGCTCTTGCCTTTTTATGCAAATTTGTGGTTTCATTATGTTGTTATTTCTTATGTAAGTTTCCTCAAGTTATTTGTAGAAGTGCATGAGGTAAAAGCAAAAAATAAACGTATTATATGGGGTTTGAAAAGTGCTTTGGTGGTATTTCAAGGTTGTACCACTAGGTACTTCTAATTTTATTGTTATTGTTGTTCATTTGTTTGTTTCCATTCAGTTTATTCAATATTTCTTCTCAGTAATTTTGTATAACATTTGCATTATTTGAAGAACTGCGCTTCTCCGACTTACGTGATTTTGGTAGGTGTCTTAGTTTCCTAGGGCTATCGTAACAAAGTACCATAAATGAGGTGGCCTCAAAATTAAAAAAAAAAAAATTCCGTTCAGGCAGCCATAAGTCATAACTAAGGCGTCAGCAGTTTTGGTTTATTCCCGGGGGCTCAGAGAAAGAGCCTTTCTTCTAAAGTCCAGTAGTTGCTGGCAATCCTTGACTTGTGGATGCATCACAGTCTCTGCCTCCATCGTCACATGGTGCCCTCCCTATGTGTCTTCACGCTGCCTTTGCGCATGTCTGTCTCTGTGTCTCTTATGCTAAGAATATTAGTCATATTGTATTAAGGGCATGTTCTACTTCAATACAAGTCTTCCCAGTTGGCACATTGGTAAAGAATCCTCCTGTCAGTGCAGGAGACACAGAGGTGGGTTCAATCCCTGAGTTGGGAAGATTCCCCAGAGTAGGAAATGGCAACCTGCTCCTGTATTCTTGCCTGAAAAATTCCATGGACAGAGAAGCATGGTAGGCTACAGTTTACAAAGAATCACAAAGAGTTGGACATGACTGAGCAACTGAGCACAGCACACAGCTTCTTCAATACAGTGTCATCTTACTTAATTAAATCTAGAATGATACCATTTTAAAATAAGGTCACATTCTGAAATTTCAGGAAGACATGAATTTTGGGGAGCCATCACCTAACCCAGTGGGATGGTGTTTATTAGCCACCATCTAATACAGTGGGATGACCAACAACAATATTCAACCTTTTGGTTATTAGCCAATCAGACTCCTTAGGGATTTTGCATATGAAAACTAGTAGAGAAGTTTTCTCCTTTTTTTTTTCTTTGTGGATTATCACAGGGAAACAATGTAAGCCTAAAACCTTTTCTCAGCAATCTTTTTAAGAGAATGAGGCTAATATAAACAGAAAAACATAACTGAAAGATGTGAGGAAGAGAGATTACAGGGATGGGGAGGGGAAAGCAAGATCTGGACGTCTTGACACTCAGAGCAGGAAAAAATAAGCCTCTTTACCTGCTTATTGATGAAGGTGTTTTTGGCTACTGAAAATTGTTGTTTGTTCATTTTAATTGAGAGCATTTTCAGTGGAACCAAGTATTCTCTTTTATAATGGCAATTTTAAGTCTTACGGAGAGGGCAAGTGAGAGAGGGAGAAATGTGTGGGAACTGAAAAATATTTTCAGTATACCAATTGTTTTTATAATACACACTTCATAAAGTTGAGATTGTCTGTTTTAATCATTGGCATTGTTTCTAGTTTTTTATTCTTCAAACAGCCTAAATGTGCACCAATGATGGAAAGATTGAATAAATGAATGTAACTTGTATTCTGAATATTATGAAGGAATGTAAGTTATGGGACAGATCTATGTATCAATATTTATGTGAAGAGAGCTGTATTTTATGTCAAAAAATTAATCATAGAACAAGATATGTATTTTGGTGCCATTTATGAAAATTTTGTATTCATGCACATGTTCTTACACACATACTTAGAAATGTGCACTGGGAAGATATCTATAAAACGAATACAGCTGGGAAATGTAGGGATGGAGAATTTAAGACAAAGATAGAAGATTTCTAATTTTATTATTCTCTATATTTATTCTCTCTTTGTATTTCTACATATATTCATTTACTACCCTTATTAAAATCAAACAGATCAATGACACAAAATAATCTTGGTATAGTTTCTTGCCTTCTTAAGCAGCATTCTGCTTCATTTTCATGTGCTCCTATAGTTGAAGAAACATTGCCCTTTGAAAAACATTTGTGTGTGTTACATACATAAGTACATGCAAGGAACAAGAAAGTATCAGCAGTGAATAAAGAGTGCGGAACTGAGACTGAAGTGAACAAGAAAACGTGTTCTCTATCTGAAGTGGCTAAGTGTTCCTTAGCTTAGTGCTGACATGGAGCCATTAGTGACCGAGTGCTGTGAATCTCTGTACATATTTCTTGGTGCACATTTGTCAGTCTGTAGGATAAATTCTTAGAAGTTGTACTGCTGGGTCAAAATAAATGCACAGTTTGGATTCTGATTGATAACATCTAAGCAGAAGTCAATCATTATTACTCTTTTAACGATACCGAATGCTAAAGGCTTTCCTCTAACTCTGGGTGACATGTAGATCTGGTTAGATCTTGGTGCGATCTCCCTAAATACAATGTGGCATTTTTATGTAATAAAGAATTGGGTTTGGTTATATTCTCCCTAAGTGCAAATTTAAACTTAGTGTCAAAGAGCAAAGAATAGCATCCACTGCTTGCTTTGCGTCCCCCACTCACATCAAAGATGGTAAAGCTGTCTGTGAAAAGTAGATCAGACATCTTTCATTTTTGATAAAGACAATAGAGACAGAGCTGATCTTCATAGCAACGAATCAGATGCCTTGAGGAGAGGCAAGTGGAACACAAGTGGGGCCCTGTGCCAAAAATCCTGAGTCAGGAAGTTCCCTGGGATGTTCTCCAGCTGCAGCGGAAATGTAAGAAGCCTCAAATGGTTAAAAGGAAACAGTTTGCCAAGAAGAAACTCCTGTACTTCAGGATGTATCGCTACAAAGAATTTCTCTAGCTCTTTGTTGTGAAGTTATTTACTATTGTGCATATCAATTTTCTTTTTCCTGAATTTTCCTGGGTGCAATGGGGGCGAGGCCATGGTAGACAGATATTGATTTCACCTATTCTGCTGATGCAGCACCATCTCATCTTGCCTATAACATCCCCATGAAAACACTATTGAGGGGTCAATGAGCTGTAAAATGGTTACTTTCATCCTCCAAAATATTTCACTAATGTCTGTACTTGGAAATTCATACAATATATCAAGGACAGAGATTTATTATGAAATGTAATCTTTGCACTTAGGCAAGGCATATACTTTTATTAAAGAAAAAATTTCATCCAACAGGCAAATATAAACAGAGATGAATGGATTCATTAGTTTAAAATCTATATACTGAGGGAAGGGGCAAATAGCATTATTCTTATTGAAGGTTCTATATTTGATAAAATGAGCATCAGCATGTTGTCACCTTAACTGAATATAATCAGGGATGAAATCTAGAATAGTCATAACAACAGCTTTTATTTGCAAAGTATCTGCAATTCAAAAAGCACTTTCACAAACCCTCACTTGCAATTTATGCCGATTAGCAACCTTGTGAGTTTTTCAAAGTAGGCGTTAAATTTGATTCACCAATGTTACCTCAAGTCCCTCTGTAAAATGTTCAGAGTATAAAATTCAATAAGCAATCTTGAGATTAGAAAACAGAGAGGTTAGGTATATTACCCAAGGTCATATTAGTTCATCATAGAGCAAGGCTTACACTTCTGCAGAGCTCAAGGGAAAATTTCTGAAGTCCTATCTGCTTTCATCTGTCTTCAGAGTGTGTTCTTTCTTGGAGATTTTTCTCCTGTTCACTCTGTCAATAATGGGTATTATGAGTTCAGAGTCCCTTTTCACAATAAGAACTGTTTCCTCATACAGAACTACTTACTATACTTAGTGTGATTTGGCATTAGCTGTGCTGTTTGACTCCATTAAAAGATACTTGAAAAGGTACAGTAGAGCCCAGACACAGGTGAAGAGAGAAAATAAAACAATAGCTATCAGCTGTTTAAAATTTTTTTATTTATTTTAATTGGAGGATAATTACTTTATGATATTGTGATCATTTTTGCCATACATCAGTATGAATTGGCCATAGCATACGTGTGTCTACTACATCCTGAACTGCCTTCCCATTTCCCTTCCCACCCCATCTCTCCAGATTGTCACAGAGCACCAACTTTAGCTACCCTGCATCATGCATCAAACTCCCGATGGTATCTGTTTTACATAGGGTAATGTGTACATTTCAATTCTATTCTCTCAACTTATCCCACCCTCTCCTCCCACTGAGTCCAAAAGCCTGCTCTTTACATCTGTGTCTCCTCTGCTGCCCTACTCATAATATCATCTGTACCATCTTTCTAGATTCCATATACATGCATTAATGAGCTGATACCTGTAAGGCCAAGAAAATTTGGTGTGATAAGAGCATAGGTTATTTATCCAGCTTGGGTTTGAAATCTGACTTTTCCATTTCTTGCTGTGTGAAATATGATCAAAATAGTTCTTAGCTACTTTGAGTCTTAATATCTTCAATGATAAAGTGACAGTGCTAATAGCTATGACATGGAGTATTTCTAAGAGTAAAAATAATGTATGTGAAGTGGTTGTAGTTCATGGTTACTTTGTAAATTGTAGCTATATGACTAATACAATATGAAATCAACTTGCTAAATTGACTTAGATACAATGTGATTTCCAGAATACACTCTAATCAATAAATGATTTATCAGAACTTTGGGGAAAATAAGTGAGAATTAAGACTTAGAAATTATTCACTAAAGACAAGTCATGATGTATTAATCTCACTTTCTTTATAAAGGGTGATACTAGATCAGGGATCAGCCATCTTAAAGCTTATGGGCCAAATCTGGCATGCCTGCAGCCTGCTATTGTATACCCTGAGAACCAAGAAGGTTTTTACACTTTTAAATAGTTGAAAAAAATCAAAAAAGGATATTTCATATCCTGTAAAAATTATATGAAATTCAAATTTCAATGTCCATGTGAAGTAAGTCAGAAGGAGAAAAAATATATATAGTATATTCTTGCATGTATATGGAATCTAGAGAAAAGTATTGATGAACTTATTTGCAGGGAAGGAATGGAGATGCAGAGGTAGAAAATGGACTTGTGGACACAGTGCGGGAAAGAAGGAGCGGCACAAATGGAGAAAGTAGCATTAACATATATACACTATTATGTGTGAAAACGTAGTTGGTGAGAAGTTGCTGTATAACACAGGGAGCCCAGTTTGGTGTTCTGAGATGTCCTAGAGAGGTGGGATGTGGAGAATGGAGGGAGGCTCAAGAAAGAGGGATTATATGTATAATTACGGCTGATTCTGTGTAAGGCAGAAACCAACACAACGTTGTAAAACTTAAAAAACAAAAGTAATGAAAATAATACACAGTCACATTTATTTATTTGCATTATGTCTAAGAGGTAGCTTTCCATTCAGATGACAAAGTTGACTACTTGCAGTAGAGATCACATGACCTGCAAAGCCTAAAATACTTACTTTAGGCTCTTTACAGAAAATGGCAAGACCCCTGTGCTAGAATATTAGGTCAGAGAAACACTTCAGTAACAGTATATCTGTACTTCAGAAAATATTTAACAAAGCAACCTGTGAAAGGCAGCTAACACTTGAACAAACACAAGCATTTTCTCCCTATATTCTTGACATATCCCTGAGAGGTACCTGTATGTTACGAGTATACTTTTCATGCTTCTTTCTTCTGGTGTGGCCATGTGACAAGCTTTTGCCAGTGAAATGTGACTAAAAATATGTAGCATTTCCAGGAGAGGGTTTTTAGGAAGCAGTTCTACTTCCAATGCAGTTTACGCAGCAGACCCTAGCAGAAGGCCGAGCCACAAAACGTAAAGATCTTGTGTCCCTGGATTGGATATGAAGTAGAGTTACCTGCCTATCATAAGTACTGATTTTAGATCTTTTTTTTTTTTTTACTGAAAAAATGAAGCTCTCTTATAGTATCACTGAAACTGGAGAGTTTGTTTTGTTGGTGTTTCTCTAACTCATTCTTAAGATGTCCTCCTAGATGGGAATACCAGACCACCTGACCTGCCTCTTGAGAAATCTGTATGCAAGCCAGAAAGCAACAGTTAAATCTGGACATGGAATAACAGACTGGTTCCAATAGGAAAAGGAATATGTCAAGGCTGTATATTGTCACCATGATCATTTAACTTATATGTAGAGTACATCATGAGATGTACTGGGCTGGATGAAGCACAAGCTGGAATCAAGATTGCTAGGAGACATATCAATAACCTCAGATATGCAGCAGAGAAGGCAATGGCACCCCACTCCAGTACTCTTGCCTGGAAAATCCCCTGGATGGAGGAGCCTGGGTAGGCTGCAGTCCATGAGGTCCCTAAGAGTTGGACACGAATGAGCGACTTCACTTTCACTTTTCACTTTCATGTATTGGAGAAGGAAATGGCAACCCACTCCAGTGTTCTTGCCTGGAGAATCCCAGGGATGGGGGAGCCTGGTGGGCTGCTGTCTATGGGGTCGCACAGAGTCGGACACTACTGAAGCGACTTAACAGCAGCAGCAGCAGCAGATACACAGATGACAGAAAGTGAAGAAGAACTAAAGAGCCTCTGGATGAAAGTGAAAGAGGAGAGTGAAAAAGTTGGCTTAAAGCTCAACATTCAGAAAACTAAAATCATGGCATCTGGTCCCATCACTTCATGGCAAATAGATGGGGAAACAGTGGAAACAGTGGCTGACTTTATTTTTGAGGGCTCCAAAATCACTGCAGATGGTGATTGAAGCCATGAAATTAAAAGATGCTTACTCCTTGGAAGGAAAGTTACAGCCAACCTAGACAGCATATCAAAAAGCTATGGTTTTTCCAGTGGTAATGTATGGATGTGAGAGTTGGACTATAAAGAAAGCTGAGCACCAAAGAATTGATGCTTTTTAACTATGGTGTTTGAGAAGACTCTTGAGAGTCCCTTGGACTGCAAGGAGATCCAAACAGTCCATCCTAAAGGAGATCAGTCCTGGGTGTTCATTGGAAGGACTGATGTTGAAGCTGAAACTCCAGTACTTTGGCCACCTGATGAGAAGAGCTGATTCACTGGAAAAGACCCTGATGTTGGGAAAGATTGAGGGCAGGAGGAGAATGGGATGACAGAGGATGAGATGGTTGGATGGCATCACTGACTCGATGGACATGGGTTTGGGTGGACTCTGGGAGCTGAGGATGGACAGGGAGGCCTTGTGTACTACAGTTCATGGGGTCACAAAGAGTCAGACACGACTGAGCGACTGAACTGAACTGAGTGTGTATACATATCTTACATGGATTTAAAGATGAACAACTGTGCTCAATTAGAATTTGTTAATCAACTGATGCCAACATAGGTGGAAGAGGCAAAGTACCCCAGAGTTCTTCTGTCCTTGATCTGAACTAGTTTTAAGAGACAAAACTAGCAATTTTAAATGCCTTGTGGTGGCCTTGGAAAAAAAGTTATGACCAACATAGACTGAATATTAAAAAGCAGAGATATTACTTTGCCAACAAAGGTCTAGCTAGTCAAAGCTATGGTTTTCCCAGTAGTCATGTATGGATGTGAGAGTTGGATTATAAAGAAAGCTGAGTGCAGAAGAATTGATGCTTTTGAACTGTGGTGTTAGAGAAGACTCGAGAATCCCTGGACTGCAAGGTGATCCAACCAGTCCATCCTAAAGGAAATCAGTCCTGAATATTTATTGGAAGGACTGACGCTGAAGCTGAACTCCAATAATTTGGGCACCTGACGCGAAGAACTGACTCATTAGAATAGAACCTAATGCTGGCTAAGACTGAAGTCGGGAGGAGAAGGGGACGATAAAGGATGAGACGGTTGGATGGCATCACCGATTCGATGGACATGAGTTTAAGTAAGCTCCGGGAGTTGGTGATGGACAGGGAAGTGAGGCATGCTGCAGTCCATGGGGTCACAAAGAGTTGGACACGACTGAGCAACTGAATTGAACTGAGATTAATACATGCTCTAATTTCTCTTTTTTAAAAAAAAGATTCATCATTAAATGCAATCTTGCTTTAATCATACACTTACAATTTAGTTTCATGAAATTCAAAGAAAGACATTTTTACCACTTTGACTTTCTATAAATTGACTCTGTACAGGTTTCAACTATATAATTTAAGGATGCTTAATTGTTATTCATTTTGTCATTCAGTAGATAAAATTACCCTTTGGAATAGGAACATAAGTAGGAGGATTTGTGTATTTTTTAGGATGTTTCCAATTACAAATAAGATAATATCAATCAGCAGGGGCTTAAATAATGTAAATATTTAATCATTTCACATAAAGAAAGTTTGTACATTTCTGGGACCACATGAGCTAAGAGATCAAAGTCACTATAATATGCATTAAGATATATTAGTAGGTAGTAAAACATAGTAACATTATGTACCCTCTGATATGATGCACTGCAAAGGGCTCATCATTTCTTTGTTTTTCTGGCCAAAAATGTACACACAGAGTGTGATCTCCACAATAGCCAAAGAGATCTTTTCAAATGTAATTCAGATCATGAACTCTGCCACTAAAAACTCTCTCAATTCAGTCAGAGGAAAAGCCCCTACCACAATGGCTTTTAATGTCATGTGACATCAGCTTCCTTCCACTTCTCTCCCCTGCTAACTTCTCTCTTCCTGAGGCACTGTCAGCCACACTGGGTTCCTGGTTGTTGCTGAAACGTACCAAGTATGCTCTTCTCTCAGGGTCTTTGTTTTGCTTTCCTCCACCTGCAACTTTCTTCCATCCGATACTTCCCTGACATGTTCCTACACATCCTTCAGTGCAAATGCTAGCCTTCCTTGACCACCCCAAATAAAGCAAGATAAAATTCCTTCCTCATCATACCATCAGCACTGCTTATTTCACTTTTTTTTCTTTTTTTTCCAATAGAACTTACTATTTAGAAATATATGTATTTTTCTATACATATGCTTGTGTATACATATACTTGTGTATACATATGTGTGTATATACACACATATGCCCAGTTTCTCTCATTAGAATATGTCCTCCTTAATGCCATAGTTTTTGTTCAACATTATATTGCCAGTGCCTGAAAGGGTACCTGGTACTAGGAGGTATTCCATAAGTGTTTCTTTCACTTTTTTTTTTTTTCCACACTAGGTGGTATGAGGAGCTTCCTCAACCAGGGACTGAACCCACGCCCCCTGCATTGGAAGCATGAAGTCGCAACCAATGGACCACCAGGGAAGTCCTCCATAATTGTTTCTGGAACCAATGAATCTATGAATATGAATTGAATGTAAACCAACCTGGACAAATGCTTTATAGAGGTTATGTTCCCCCTGGGATTTGGGAAGATGTCTTCACGTGAAGGAAGCAGAGAGAATTTGAACACATGATTTCATTGTCCACTGAAGGAGTTCCCCAGAAAAGGAAAAGGCACTGCTTACCAAGTATTTTTTTCAACATTCCTCTCCCAGAGCCAACCTGAGCAGAGACTTCCAGCCAGAGGCAAGAATTAGGCAGCCAGAGACAAGCTTTATGGTTACTCTAAGTCTGTGGTTATTTAAATATATATTTTTTTAATTTTTAAATTTAAATTTAATTTAAATAAATTTTTACTGCTAAGTAAGCCAAAATGTAAGCAGGAATGCTTTATGATACCCTAGATACACCAGGAGTAAACCTTTCCCTTACTTCATGCATTGCTGATATGTCAAAGACAGCATTTCACACTTGACTGAGGACTATCAAAACAATTACCAAGTCATTAACGAGGGCCTTAAAGACTAATTTTGAAACCATATTAGTGAGAAAGATTAGCTTTGATGGGCCTGTTAGTACAGAGGGTGGCATGGATTGGGACAGTTTCCAACTTTAAGGCTCTCTTCTCTGGTTTCTTATCTCTTTATTCCTTGGATTCCTGAGGACACTCCTACAGTAGGTATCCAAAGAAAGACTTTCAGTTTTCATTAAAACTCCATACAGTTTTGCCTGAACAAGCAGAAGACTGTGCTAGAATGCCTTGGTTTCTGAGTATCCAAATTCTGACCATTCAGAGAGGTCACAGGAGAATGAGGAACTGAAAGAAATAGAGTCCCTTTCTTGGACTCTAGAACAGGTGTCTTCAACAGCTGGGATCTAATGCCTGATAATCTGAGGTGAACTGATGCAATAATAATATAAATAAAGTACACGATAAATACAATGCACTCGAATCATCCCAAAACCACCCCCACAAACACCAGTCCATAGAAAAATTGTCTTCCATGAAAACTGTCCCTGGTGCCAAAAAGGTTGGAGACTGCTACTAGAGGACCCAAAGACAGGAGTCAATTAAAATGCCTGCCCCATCCTTTAAAACCTTTTTATGGCAACCACCACGCGACTCTTGGGCACAGTTTTCAAGTTTGTGCAATTTACCTTTCCTTAACTAACTTCTCTCACAGCCTGGGTCCTTCTCTTCTCTTACCTCCAACACCCCAATATTCACCATCTTCACATGGTCTGTGGCTGTCCTAAAGCTCCACAGAGACAATGTGTACTGCCTTTTCCTCCCACGGTGCCACACTTGCTTCTAAATCTCCCCTGGAGGCAAAGCTTCTATCCCTTCTCTGCTAACTTGGTAAAGAGAACATATATTAATATTCTATTCATAATCATTTATACAGAAATAATAAGTTATTAATAGATGTAACTATAGTAGACTAAATAAATAAGTATTTGTTCTGTAAAGATAAGCCTAGGGGCTTCTCTGGCAGTCCAGCAGTTAAGACTGGGCTTCCATAGCAGAGGATGCTGGTTGGAACCCTGACTGGTTACTAAGAATCCACATGCTACCTGGAAAAAAAAAAAAAAATGAGAGGGAGCGAGAGAAACCATTGTGTATCTTGTTAGCTCTGAGGAAAAGAGTACTGTTTTTTATTTCACTCAGGAAGAAATTAAAGAACACAATAATACAGAAGCCAGTTTGGAAGGTCCTGATTCTCTCTGAATTTATGACTAAATGAAAAACAGCAATAGCCATTCTTACCAGATGTGCTTCTCCCTGCCTCCCCTCCCTACAAGGTGGAATTTTTTTTATAAATGGGCCTGACATGTAGAGATATAGAGATGAATGTGTGTCTTAAGGGGGCTGACTATTGATATAGCTGAGATCTGACAGTTGGACAGATGGCCATTGTAAGTGGGTGTTCTGACCCTTTGCCACTTTCCACAGGACGTTCTGTGACAACTTTATTACTCATGTGAGACACTGAGGAGGAGTCTCTTCTTACTCATTTATGAAAACACTAAACAATTAGCCAATATGATTTTTAAATGAGATTTTTTTAAAGGAGAGAATATATAGATATTATGTATTTTCTTCTATTGCAGATACCAAGCCTGTCTCCAGAAGGAGACAGAAATTTTGTTGAACTTCAGTTAATAAGCAATCCTCAAAGTCTGACTCTTTGAGTCAGACTGATATAAGACTCAGACCCCATTTGGGGATCTTTATAGTCTTACAGAACAAGTAACAAGTATAGATTTGGTTAGGAAACTCTCCTTCTTTTTTTCACATCAGTTTTTCTGCTAATACATCCCCTCCCACTGAAAATAATTGAGTAGAAATCAGATCTTAGTATTCTACTCATAGAGTCTGGCTGCAATCAATTGCAGCTCTTACAGAAAGTAATATTGCTGCAAGTTTTGTTTCATTCCTTTGTTAGACTACCTAAGAGATCTGTTTCAATATTTTGAAAAAATACAGGGTATTTAAAGTCTGTATAATACTGTTCAAAGCAAATTATAATAATAGCAAAACAAAAATTGAACTCAATTTCGATCATTGTTTACAGTAACTAAACAAAACTTTATGATTTTCCGATGAGAATGCTATAAACTTTGAAAATCTAGCTTTTTCCAGACATAAATGCATAAACACATATGCTAAGTTCCTTCTACTATATATTTTTCTTTGTTGTCATTCAAAACATATAATTATTTAATATGTTTGGTTTTTTTCATGTGATAAAGTAAGCTGTGTTAATTATCTGGTGTTGTATAAAAATTCACCTCATAATTTAATGACTTAAAACATTTCTTCTCTAACAGTTTTTGTGGGTCAGGAATTTGGAAGCAGCTTAGATAGATGATTCTGTTTGCAGGGGAGGGGGGGGTCTTTCTTACAAGGCTTCAGTTAAGGTAATACCTTGGACCATGTTAATCTGATTACTTAACTGGGCAAGGAAGAGTTCAGTCTGAGATATCTGCCTCTTAAAGGTTAGTTGGTGCTAGCTGTTTGTAGGAAGACTTAGTTCCTCATATCATGGACCTGTCCACTGGATGCCTTGAATAACCTCCTTATATAGTTGTTGCCTGTGAGAGTTAATTCTCAGGTAGGTTAATAAGAAGTCTGGGGTCGTCAAGAAAGAGAAAGGAGTCAGAGGCTCTCAATCAGGAGGAAACAATGAACTTTTTTTTTTCCTACATTATTTTGTCTTAGTTACAGAAGAAAGTTTTTTCTTAAACTCTGAGTTGCTATGACAACAGTCTTTAAGACTAACTTTCTTTATGCTCAGAGTTAATGACTCATTCAGTTCAGTCACTCACTTGTGCGTGACTCTCTGCGACCTCATGGACTGCAGTATGCCAGGCTTCCATAATCATCCAAAATCATCTGGAGTTTGCTCAAACTCGCGTCCACTGAGTTGGTGATGCCATCCAACCATCTCATCCTCTGTCATCCCCTTCTCCTCCTGCCTTCAATCTTTCCCAGCATCAGAGTCTTTTCCAATGAGTAAGTTCTTGGCATCAGGTGACCAAAGTAATGGAGCTTCAGTTATAGCATCAGTCCTTCCAATGAATATTCAGGACTGATCTTTTTTAGGACTGACTGCTTGGATCTCCTTGCAGTCTAAGGGACTCTCAAGAATCTTCTTCAACACCACACTTCAAAAGCATCAATTCTTCAGCACTCAGCTTTCTTTATTGTCCAATTTTCACATCCACATAGGACTACTGGAAAAATCATAGCTTTGACTAGCCGGACCTTTGTTGGCAAAGTAATGTCTCTGCTTATTAATATACTGTCTGGTTTGGTCATAACTTTTCTTCCAAGGAGCAAGTGTCTTTTAATTTCATGGCTGCAGTCACCATTTGCAGTGATTTTGGAGCCCTCATAAATAAAGTCAGCCACTGTTTCTATTGTTTCCCCATCTATTTGCCATGAAGTGATAGGACCAGATGCCATGATCTTAGTTTTCTCAATGTTGAGCTTTAAGCCAACTTTTTCACTCTCCTCTTTCACTTTCATCAAGAGGCTCTTTAAGTCTTCTTCACTTTTTGCCATTAACAGATATCATCTACATAACTGAGGTTGTTGATATTTCTCCTGGCAACCTTGATTCCAGCTTGTGATTCATCCAGACTGGTATTTCACATGATCATTCTGCATATGAGTGAAATAAGCAGAGTGATAATATACAGCCTAGTCATATACCTTTCCCAGTTTCCTGAGACACATCTACAACCGAGCATCATTTTCACTTTGGCCCAGCCACTTCATTCTGTCTGGAGCTATTAGTAACTGCCATCCACTCTTCTCCAGCAGCTTATTGGACACCTTCTGACCTGGAGGACTCAACTTCCAGTGTCATATCTTTTTGCATTTTCATACTGTTTAGGGCTTCTCACAGAAAGAATACTGGAGTGGGTTGCCATTTACTTCTCCTTTGTATCATGATTTGTCAGAACTCTTCACTATGGCCTGTCTTGAGTAGCCATGCACTGCATGGCTTATAGCTTCATTGAGTTACACAAGCTCCTTTGCTACAAGAAATGTGCTACAACACATCCATGAAGGTAATCTATGTGTATATATATCCCCTCACTATTGTGATCACAAAATTTCCTAGAACTTTCAGAAATGTAACAAATTTATCCTTCTTGAAGTTAAAACTGTTTTTTAATTCCC
Organism: Oryx dammah; assembly: GCF_014754425.2. NCBI lineage: Eukaryota > Metazoa > Chordata > Mammalia > Artiodactyla > Bovidae > Oryx > Oryx dammah. The sequence goes on from NW_024070186.1 coordinate 105,632,305, forward strand.
TCTGTAAGTTTTCAGTCTCCACTGAAATAATATTTGCTTATCATTAATGAGTCCAGAATGAGCTATTCAAAATGCAATTTTCTCCCTGGGGCCATTCTGTTCCATGTTTATTGTTACATTTTATCATGTCCTCCAAAAAATAAAAATAGAAGCTGCTTACCTGCAGTCATGACAAATGAAATTCACCATTTCTTGCCAGTAATCATGAACTTCTTTACATGTTCTATTTCTCCAAAGTAATATCTTTTTTGGCTATAGTCTTCAAATCTCTTTAAAATGTCTATTTTTGTTATCACAGGGTAACTTAAGCTAGCAGAAAGCAAGTTTTAGCATATTGATTTTATGTAGAAATAAACTGACAAAAGTTAATTGATTTGCCTAGGGCCTCACTACAGGTACAGGTTGGGACAGAGATTAGAAACCTAATTTTTTGTGCTTCCAGTTTAAAGCATTTTAAATTAGAAGGAGGACCTCACACATGCATAGTTAAAAGTGGTATGTAGGTTGCACAACTATCTCAAGCACCAGACAAGATTATAGGAAACCCACCAATATGACTGCCTTTTGTTTTTCGCTTTAGCACCTCAGAACTGAAATTTTCACAGGTACTTTCTTTATGTGTCAGATTTTGTTCTTCCCCAGGAAGTAACATCATATTGAGAAAATGTAAAAGGGAAATGTACCTGATATATATATATATATATATATATACATTTATATATATAAATATATTAAAAAAAGCCTATATATATGTGTGTATATATACATATCAGGCTTATATATATATATATATATATATATATATATATAGGCTTCCCAGGTGGCACTAGTGCCTGCCAATGCAGGAGACATAAGAGACACAGATTCCATCCCTGGGTCAGGAAGATCCCCGCCTTGGAGGAGGGCATGGCAATCCACTCCAGTATTCATGCCTGGAGAATCCTGTGGACAGAGGAGCCTGGCAGGCTATAGTCCATAGAGTTGCAAAGAGTCAGATATGACTGAAGCAACTTCACACACACACACACACACACACACACACACACACATATATGTAAAATTTTGGAATAAAATAACCACTGCCCTTAACTCAAAATAATGATTTCAATAATGGCCTTTGTTAAGGAATCAAATATGTATAGAGTGTAATTTGGATAATAAAGTCTCAAGATTAGTCTTCATTCCAGTTCAATCTAGAGAGCTAATCCCTATCCCCTAAACAAAGTCAGAACCTCAGAAGAACCATTCAGGTTGGGATACCCCTGATCTAATCAGATTTCTCTGTTTTGAAGACCTCAACATAATCTAAACATGGTCCTAGGGAAACAAATTTAGGCAGTTTCTGTAGATAAGTAGGCATAGTCACTGTCAGACAAAGTCCAGTTATACCAGGGAGTCATTTCTGATTCAATCAACTGGTGTTCTGAAGAAGCCCAGTTTAGCAATACACCTTCTGGGAACTTGGTAAGGATGTCTCTTAATTATAACATCTTCAAAATGAACATGTTGTTGTTGTTGTTCTTTAGTCACTAAGTCATGTCTGACTCTTGCAACCTCATGGACTGTAGCCCACCAGATTCCTCTGTCCATGGGATTTCCCAGGCAAGAATACTGGAGTGGGTTGCCATTTCCTTCTAAAAGGGATGTTCCCAACCCAGAGACCAAATCCGAGTCTTCTGCATTGACAGGTGGATTCTTTTCTGCTGAGCTACCAGGGAAGCCCTCAAAATGAAGGTATTGAACTAAATAAATTCCCAAATCTGCTTGAGCTCAAAATTCTAATTTCTTACATTTTTCCAGAACAACATTACAATGACAAAATAGTAGAGGTACAAATTGTCTTGGATACTATTTGGCCCAGTGTTTTTCAAATTATAATCTAAAGAATCCCTCTGAAATCACAGTAATTACGGAAGTGAAAGATTTTTTAAAACCTGTATTTCATACCTCCCAACTGATGGAAACTTCCCAATGATGAAACTCTTGATTTTGTCAGTTGTATGCTGTATACTCTGCTTCATTCTGTGAAGTCATAAAGTTTTGAAATAAGTTATTCAGTCCAATAACCTACTCATAGATGAAAAAACTAAGTCCCAGAAAATCTACGTAGCTTGCCTAAGACCACTCAGCTACTTGCTGGCAGCATATAAACAGTACATCAAAACTGACGACTTTTGTTTTTCCCAGAATTGTGTTTAAAGTAATTTTAACTTCATTGGGTTTAGTTTGTTAAACACACAAGCTTTGTTTCATTCCAGTATGTCATTGTCTAGTGCAAAAATCTTAAGAAAAGGGTAAGAAAGAGATCTGTACACTTAAGAGTATGTAGCAGCAGCAGCCAGAGAAGGAAATGGCAACCTACTCCAGTGTTCTTGCCTGGAGAATCCCGGGGATGGGGGAGCTTGGTGGGAGCAACCGTCTATGGGGTTGCACAGAGTCGGACATGACAGAAGTGACTTAGCAGCAGCAGCAGCAGCAGCAGTAGCTATTAAGAGATGAAGTAAAGGATTTATTATCTAAATTCTAAGAATTAATTTTAAACCTATTTCTGAATTGTTCCTTACAGTTTATTGATACTGCATAATTAACACATGGTTAACTACGAATCAAGGCTCATGGCATTGTACAGGAGACAGGGATCAAGACCCATCCCCTAGAAAAATACATGCAAAAAGAGCAAAATGGCTGTCTAAGGAGGCCTTACAAATAGCTGTGAAAAGAAGAAAGCAAAAAGCAAAGGAGAAAACGAAAGATATTCCCATTTGAATGCAGAATTCCAAAGAATACCAAGGAGAGACAAGAAAGCCTTTCTAAGCGATCAGTGCAAAGAAATAGAGGAAAACAATAAAATAGGAAAGACTAGAGATCTCTTCAAGACAATTAGAGATAACAAGGGAACATTTCATGCAGAGACAGGCTAAATAAAGGACATATATATTATGGAACTAACAGAAGCATATTAAGATATTCAGAAGAGGTGGCAAGAATACACAGAGGAACTATACGAAAAATATCTTCACGACCCAGGTAATCATGATGGTGTGATCACTCACCTTGAATCAGACATCCAGGAATGTGAAGTCAAGTGGGCCTTAGGAAGCATCACTATGAACAAAGCTAGTGGAGGTGATGGCATCCCAGGTGAGCTATTTCAAATCCTAAGAGATGATGCTGTGAAAGTGCTGCACTCAATATGCCAGCACATTTGGAAAACTCAGCAGTGGCCATAGGACTGGAAAAGGTCAGTTTTCATTCCAATTCCAAAGAAAGGCAATGCCAAAGAATGCTCAAACTACCGCACAATTGCACTCATCTCACATGCTAGTAAAGTAATGCTCAAAATTCTCCAAGCCAGGCTTCAACAGTACATAACCATGAACTTCCAGATGTTCAAGCTGGATTTAGAAAAGGCAGAGGAACCAGAGATCAAATTGCCAACATCTGCTGGATCATCAAAAAAGCAAGAGAGTTCCAGAAAAACATCTATTTCTCCTTTATTGACTACGCCAAAATCTTTGACTGTGTGGATCACAATAAACTGTGGAAAATTCGGAAAGAGATGGGAATACCAGACCACCTGACCTGCCTCTTGAGAAATCTGTATGCAGGTCAGGAAGCAACAGTTAGAACTGGACATGGAACACACTGGTTCCAAATAGGAAAAGGAATATGTCAAGGCTGTATATTGTCACCCTGCTTATTTAACTTCTATGCAGAGTACATCATGAGTAACCCTGGGCTGGAAGAAGCATAAGCTGGAATCAAGATTGCCGGGAGATCTTGCCGGGAGAAATATCAATAACCTCAGATATGCAGATGACACCACCCTTATGGCAGAAAGTGAAGAAGAAATAAAGAGCCTCTTGAGGAAATTGAAAGAGGAGAGTAAAAAGTTGGCTTAAAGCTCAACATTCAGAAAACGAAGATCATGGCATCTGGTCCCATCACTTCATGGCAAATAGATGGGAAAACAGTGGAAACAGTGGCTGACTTTATTTTTGAGGGCTCCAAAATCACTGCAGATGGTGACTGTAGCCATGAAATTAAAAGACACTTACTCCTTGGAAGGAAAGTTATGACCAACCTAGACAGCATATTAAAAAGCAGAGACATTATTTTACCAACCAAGTTCCGTCTAGTCAAAGCTATGGTTTTTCCAGTGGTCATGTATGGATGTGAGAGTTGGACTATAGAGAAAGCTGAGTGCTGAAAAGTTGATGCTTTTGAACTGTGGTGTTGGAGAAGACTCTTGATAGTCCCTTGGACTCCAAGGAGATCCAACCAGTCCATCCTAAAGGAGATCAGTCCTGACTGTTCATTCGAAGGACTGATGTTGAAGGTGAAACTCCAATACTTTGGCCACCTGATGTGAAGAACTGACTCATAAGAAAAGACTCTCATGCTGGGAAAGATTGAAGTCCGGAAGAGAAGGGGGTGACAGAGGATGAGATGGTTGGATGGCATCACCGACTCAATGGACATGAGTTTGGGTAAACTCAGGGTGTTGGTAATGGACAGGGAGGCCTGGTGTGCTGGGGTTCATGAGGTTGCAAAGAGTCAGACACAACTGAGCAACTGAACTGAACTGAATATACTAAATATACTAGCAGAGTGGTTCAGAGTTCAAATCCACTGCAGATCTGTACTCTAAAGAAAAAACTAGATAAACAAGATAAAACAGAATTAACAAAATACTAATAGTTATAAAATACACACTACAGTGGTTATTCTATACTTTTTTCAAGTTTAGAAGCCCTGGTGAAGATTGTACCTAACTTTGAGAATGAGAAATATTACACCTCAAAAAATGTAATCACATGTTTAAGAGTCAAGGAGAAAAACTTAACTTGGATATTTTATTTGAAAAATATATACTAGTTTTCCTCACAGAGAACTATAATTTCACATTAAAAAAAGACAAATATTAGTTTTTACTTAGAAAGATTCTTAAATTTTGTTTCAAAATGTTCACATACAAATACACAGAACAGGCTTTGAAATCCTCTGAGGCCTTGGGCAGATGGAACTAATATTTTGTACAAATACCAATTGCCTTCATTGTTCTTTTCTTCTTTAAAATTTTTTCCCACTTATAATTTTTAAGCAAATATTGGGACATCTGGAACAGTTGTGTTTTTGTTAGAGTTCTGACAGGATACCAGAAAAAGCCTGAAAATTCACAAAGTGTCTCTAGAAAATAAATAAAATATATCATTGGTTTCAGGACAGATTCTTTGCCAGGCTAAAAACTTATTGTTTTTGTCCAAAAAAAAGTAACTAAAATAATTTAATTCACAAATTTTCTCACAGAAAAATATTTTTAAATTATTAATTTTTTTTTTTTTTTGGTAAGGAATTTATGCCTATGATTCCTGATGCTGCCAAATAAGCTTTTTCTTGGGCTGAGATTTGGCAAATTCCTTTGGTAGTACTCATGTTCCCTAGACAACTAGATAATGAAAAAATATCTATTGGGGTTCATACAACACCAAAGAGACGAGCCTGGTAAATGAACTTTGTCTCACTTGTTCAGCAGTTATTCCTCTGAGACAGAAGCATCTGGCCTCACTGATTAAAACTGCTTCACCTGCCTGGAGGCAGTTTATAATCCAATTTTTAATCTAAATCCAGGAATTTCACTGCTGTGATTCTTCACACTGAAGAATCAGTGTGCCTCTGCTTGAGAAAAGAGTTAACTTTAAGTTTAACAAAATCCCATGGTGCTCCAGGCACTGTGACCTAGGATTCAATCGGTGCTGTGCACTGTGGCCTGGCACTCTACAGAGTGTGTTTAACCAGCCGTGGAAGAAAGTAGATTGCTATAAATCCAAATGAATGTGTTCCTTAAGTCTCACATATACCAGGCAGCTGCTCCTCTTACACTAAGTACGTAAAAAGTTACTCTCAGCTTGGTATCAGGTGCCAGGTGAGTGTGGATAAACTTGTCTTAAACAGACTATTCGGAATGTAAGAAGACAGGCCCACCACAGGAGAAAATGTGGCTCTGTTACGGTCAGTCTGGCTGCAGCTGGCACTTTGCAAGAATTCCTGGCAGTATCTGATGAGAATGAAGCCGGGAAAAAGAAAAAAATTAAAACTTTCCAAGAAGTTATGAGTAACTTTTTTAACATTTCAGCTGATGAATATTTAAAGAACAAAAATATCTACCCTGGGGTAGACTAACAGATGAGAAGGACAGAGGCCTGACATTTCCTGGAAATCTTGTCAATTAAAAAGAAAACCAAGAAAAACAAAACCAAAACTGTTACCAATCTCTCACTTATGTGAAAATCGCCATCAGAATTTAATAGAAAATTTTAAGCAAGAAGTTTTAGTTCAAATGTTTGTTGAAATGTGTCCTTAGAGAAATTGTTATACCTGAATGCTAAATGTACATGACCTTTAGTTTTTTTTTTTTAATGCAAAATTCTGCCTGAGTCATCAAAGTCTAGGAACCAAATAAAAGACATTCCTCTTTCTTGAATTGTTAAATGCTTTTTTCTGATACCTGAATAAGTGTTTGGATTAAAATCTCAGAATTGGGTTCAATTCTCTGTTAAAAGAGAATGGGAGGATTTTGTTGTTGTTCAGTCCCTCAGTCATGTCCAGCTCTTTGTGACTCCATGGACTGTAGCCCACCAGGCTCCTTTGTCCATGGGATTCTCCAGGGAACAGTACTGGAGTGGGTTGCCATTTCCTTCTCCAGGGGATCTTCCTGACCCAGGGATGGAACCCTCATCTCTGCATCTCCCTCATTGTATGAGGATTCTTTACCATTTATGCCACCTGAGAAGAAATTGTTTATATATGCAATGTATATTATTGATATACATTAACTCTTCTACCCATTTTTTCTAGATGAGTAAATGAAACTATAGTAAAGTCTGACCTAGCCAGGTCCACTACTCAAGGGCTCAATTTTCATATACTTATCTTCCTGGCATTTCCATTCTGACATTACTAATGATAGTATTTCCAGTGTGAATACTAGTCATTAAACTGTAAAAATCTCAGGTTCAAAGTACATTCAAGTATTCATTTATTTAACATGAATCAGTTATTTAGATTATTTCCAATTTAACTTTTAAGGCACACCTTTGGTCCACATAGAATACTCTATTTCACTTCCTGGGCCCACCGAGGAGGCCAGATGTTGCTGTTTTCCTCTGGGTGTTCTTTCTTAGAATGGAGTGTAAAGAGCAAGCCTATTTTCTCACCTATAGAAACCTTCCTTAACCCAACTCTCCCTTTCCTGGGCTCCTTTTTGCCTGAACAAATCCTTTTCAGTAGTTTTCAAGGATTTTCTGGCTCAACTACTTCTGAGAAACCAATGTTTGTCTTTCAAGATACCCCAGCAGGCCTTCCATATTTATCAACTCCATCTGTTTTCTATTCCAGTTCCTCTAAGCTCCTTTTTACTTGTCAACCCTAATCACTCCCCTGACATTGTCCCCTCCCTAATCTTAGTTTATCTGGGCTTCCCAAGAGACAACTGCCATGTTAAGTCATCTGGCAGGATCATTCCCTTCTCTATGAAATGGTCACAGCAATATTTGTAACCCTGTTTTACAATGGATAATTATGTGAAACGAAAAAATTTTATTTTTTATACAAAGTGAAAAATCCAAAATATGTATCTAAATATAGCACTTTTCACCAGAGTGGGCAACTGAATAATTTCCTAAGATCACAGCCGACACAAATTACAGATATCATACTGGTACTTTGGCTTTTTGCTTTCTAATTACAAATTATGAAAGTAAAGAAATCATTTTTACATCTCATCAATCTCTTCTTAGAGAAAATGACAAATGCAGAGTATATTGAGAATTGAAATGTAAATGTTAAGACATTATGTCATGGTTAAAACTATTTACCGGATGAGTAAAAATAACACTTTTTTATGTGGTGAACCACTTAACTAAAACTGTATAATTCTACATTATTTGCTCTTTTTCTTTTTTAAAAGAAGCCAAACATCTCTAGAACAAACATTTTCTCTGCATCGATTAGATTTAGAATGCCAACAAAGTTGTGTTTCTTTTCTTTAAAGCATATTTGTTTTTAAACCTTTCAATCCACTATTGCAAACAGATGTGCTTTTTTTTCTTCACATGGAAGAAAATAAATAACCAGGTTCCAATTCCCTTTAAATACTAAAAAAAAAAAAAAAAAACAGAAGAAGAAGAAGAAGAAGAGGAAGGAAAAACAATAGGAGTTTTATTTCAGAATTCTGCCCTGTGCCAAACATCTAGTCTATAAAACATTTTTCCCTGTTGGTTTGGAGATAGACATCTGTGTGTGAGGCATCAATCTGTTCTTATGAAACCCAATTCCAGTTCACAGATTTTTGATCTACTGAGTGATCAGTACAATTTTCTGAGGCTTCTTTTTTAAGAGGCAGAAATATTGACAGTCTAAATGCGAACACCTTAAGAAAAACCTTTATTCAAATAAAAACAATAGTAATAGCTACTATTTATGAAACCTCACAATGTTCCAGACTCTATGCAAACTAATACATGTATAATATCTCAGTTAATATTTACTTTTGAAGATTGGAGCCAATATTATCTGCATCTTACAGATGAGAAGGTAGAGAAGAAAATGGCTCTATATTTTGTACAAATCACTTGGCCAATTAGAGTCATAACCAGGTATAAGATCCACTCTGTCTCCTAGTCTAGGCATCTTTTTTCTAAAATGATCTACCTCTCTCAATTAAAATACATATTGGAATAAAAAGGTGAACCTAATGTGAGTCAGATTGAATTATAGCAATAAATTTCTTTTAGGGTCAGCTGGAGAATCAGAGAAAGAGAAAGGTGAGATTCTGTCTACTGCATCTTCAGGGGTCCAGGCACTACCTTATATATTTACCTAGAAGAACTTTTTTATTGAATAGAAATAATGGTAATACAGACATCTCCTCGGCATCCATTCAATACTCACTTATATATAAAGTGAAGTCTTCTTATCATCTGAGTTCAGAAGCATAAAATGGCCTATAGTTCAACAGTCCCCTTCTTTAGGCTTGGCTTAAAGCTATGAAAGGTGGTTCTTTAATATTCAAGCAATTTAAATCAGTCCTCTCTCTTTAAGAGCTCTAAGCACTTTTAAGGCATTATCTCATTTATCTTCTCAAAAACTTTATGTAGGAGAAATGAACTTCACCTTTTCTGGCCTCACTCAGTGGAGTGAGAAAGTTTGCATTTTCACATCTCTACTTAATTTTCCATGCATCTTCCTATGCATGGAATTAAGAATTCCAGAATCCCAGTCTGGCTTTCCCATTAACTTTGGTCACTGTGGGCAGCCCCTTCGCTGCCCTTGGCTGGAGTTCCCCCTGGTATGCAATGAGGTGTCAGGCTAGGTAATCATAAAGTTCCCTTCCAGTTCTACTGTTCTAGGATTCTAAGCTAGTGGAATATTAGTGGTATTTGAAGAAAGAATTATCTTCAAATCTAAAGAATTCTGGACTCAGTTTGCTTCTTCAGCTATTAAAATTGCCTCTGTATTTCCCCAGTAGCCAGACTGTCACATAGCAAGATTCTCCAAAGGCATTGGCAGGACTGCTGCTTAGGTAGCAAAAACTGGACAAGAGGAGAGGAAAAATTGGAATGAAGAAAAGAAAAGGAGAGTTGTTACAGAGAGAAAGAGAGAGCAGAGAGTGGGAAGAAGGGGAAGACAGAAGGGAAAGAGAGAAAGGGAAGAAAAGATAAGGAAAGATGGAGGGAGCAGGAAAGACAGGAAGTTAGTAAGGACAAGGCCCCTAAAACTGGGGGTTTTCTCTATTATTATCATAATAATGCCATTGTTACACTGGAGAGGAGGTTGCATTGGTTTAATTAAAGAGATGAATTTTTAGAGTTAGACTATACTTGGGTTCAAGTTCTGACTCCTCCAATAACTATCATTATGATGTCCCTAGGCAATTCTCTCAAACTTAGTTTATTTTTAATTATAAAACAAAGATAACATCTCCTTTCCAAAGTTTTTGTAATTTATATTAATAATACAAATTACCTAGCACAGAGTAAGTGCACAACATTGTTATTTATAAGTGATATATAGTAATCATCCTTAATTTACCAGTATTGATATTAGCTGCATCTAATAAAGAACATACAAAGAAAGTTTTATATGTTTTAGAATACCACTGGTTCCTGTATCCCTGTCAGCCTCATATACCAGCCATTAATTTCTGCTGCAACGTGTATGAGTGCTAACAGCCATGGACCCTATATTTTGGGGACATCTCTCCCTGTTCACTTTATTGCTTCCTACCAGGAGATGAAGTAATAAATGGAAACAGCACAAGGACATCACCTGAGACTTCCTGGCTTGTCCTCTGTTTTAGGACTTTCTTTGTCTCTGCACACTAAAAATATGGAAAGCTTTTTTAAGGCCACAATCTTCAGAAAATTTGAAAACTCCATGACCTATGTATCTACTGACTTACTCATCTGTGCCCAAGTGATTCCCACTTTAATTAACCCCCATGACTGCTCTGTGTATTCTAAAAGAAGAAGATATGTGTCAGAAAATAAGCAGTTCCAGCCTAGATCTCTAGAGAGGCAGTGGGGCCTATTGGAAGACAAATTGCACTGAAAGCCTGAATTCTTAAATGAAGAATGTAAATGAATGAAAAAAAAAAAGACATACAGGCATCCTTTTCAGGATTAATATGTACAATCTCTTCAGGTATAGAACCACTCCACTTGCATCACTTCTTTTTTTTAAATTTTCTTATGACTCATTCAACTAGCAAAATTTTATTGAGCTAATTGGGGGAATGATCGTGTCAGTAGGGAAAGGAAAGGTTATGACAATACATGACCTTTGCTGTCAAGAAATTTGTGGTCTATTTACAAGCCTTCAGGTGATTTAGCTTTTTCATATAGTGTGTAATAATTGACACCATTTAATTTATACCTACTGGGTCAGCCCTGAGATTCCTTACAAGCCCACTCTGTTCATATCACTAAGATAAATGACAAGGAATAGTTTGGCACAGCACTGTCTGGTGGAAATAAAGTAGTATAGACAAAAATTAAATGGATAATCTTTAAATTTTCTAGTAGTCATAAAAAGTTTAAAAAACAAGTCAAATTAATTTTAAAACTAATTTATTTAATTGTATCTAAACTATTATCTTTTCAACATGAAATTAGTATAAAATGTATTGATAAGTATTTACATTTTGCTTTGCATTAAGTTTTCAAAATCCAGTGTGTATTTTTCATATGTATAGCATATCACAACTTGGAGCAACCACACTTCAAACAACCATATGTGACTAGTGGCTCTGTATTAACAGCATAGATCAAGCATTTCCTTTGAGTTACCAAGTAGTTTATTTATTTCCATTATCTATCTATACTCAACCCTTCTACCTCAGCATTTACCCTTATATTTAAATCTCCATTATTTTAAGGAACAAAGAGGTGTGTCCATATTTGATAATGCCTCGGACAACTAGGTAGGACTCAATTTTCTTGAATATATATTCAGTGTTTCAACTGGTAACCCATGATGCTTTGATATTGTCTTACTAACGGTATTTAGATATGTTTAACATTCATGGTAGAAGAACCATAATGGCAACATAAAATTATGGTCTTTGAAAGGAAATGTCAACGGGTGCTGTAAGCCACTGAAAGAACACCCAGAGTTTAGGAAAGCAAAGGTTATAATTGTTGTACTCAGGGCAGCATTTAACTGGGTAATGCCCTTCTAGTTACCTTTCAAGACCATCAACAGTGGCATTCTCACATTTATATATTGCTTTGATGAGAACATGGAGCTGTATCTTCAGTTAAAATATCTTACCATAATTGACTAGGAAATAGACCATCCACACAAACTTTAATTCCATTTCTCTGGCTTGTTCTGATCTTCCTTAGGGCTCTTCATAGTGCCACTCAGAATCCCTAACATAGATGTCATAGCTAAGGATGATAGGAATGTACTATGTGAACCTTGGCAATTGTCAAGAACTGTTTTGAGTCTGGGATTTTACTTTGCTTCCAATCTATTAAGTTAGCTTGCCATTATTTCATAGTTGCTAGCAGATGGCCAGAGACTCCTGGGTCGGAAACAAAGGACTTTATTACACTGATTACATGTTCTCTTCAGTTCCCCTTGCCTCTCAAGTTCCATAGGGTGATACTCAAATGGATGTTGTGTTCACTGTGAGGACACATTACATCTTAAGAATCTCAGGTTATGGAACTCTCAGTCTTCCAAAAAGTCTGTTGGTAAACCTACCCAACCTTAATTTTGGAGGGAAACAGTGTCTTTATCATCCTGGCTGCTGCTGCTGTGAAATCGCTTCAGTCCTGTCCGACTCTGTGCAACCCCAGAGACGGTAGCCCACCAGGCTCCCCCGTCCCTGGGATTCTCCAGGCAAGAACACTGGAGTGAGTTACCATTTCCTTCTCCAATGCATGAAAGTGAAAAGTGAGAGTGAAGTAGCTCAGTCATGTTGGACTCTTAGCGACCCCATGGACTGCAGCTTACCAGGCTCCTCCATCCATGGGATTTTCCAGGCAAGAGTACTGGAGTGGGGTGCCATTGCCTTCTCTGTATCATCCTGGAGAGCAGGATAGTAACAAATCTTTCCTCTGCCCTAAAAGAAGATATTTTCTCCATCTTTCAAGACTATTTACCATACAAATACCCTTGAAAAGACACTTAGGGACAAAAGCTATCAATGGCTTTGCTCAGAAAATATACAGAAATGAGAAGAATCCATGGAGAAATATCTCATTATACCCTTGTATTAAAACCCCTCACTGGCTCTTTATTATCTATTGGATAAATTCCTCATCTTGTCACAGTAATCAGTACTTATTTATTGCTTGTTATTAGACATGAACGATTATCAGATATCTGCAAAAACTAAGATCTAACAGATAAAAAAGATTTAAAAGGTAATCAAGGTAAAAATTAAAAGGACAATTCTAGTCATTCCCATAAAAAAGTATTTAAAGAATTAATGGATCTTGTTATGACATCTTAGTTTTCTCAAACTCAAACAATCCTAAAATCTGTGAGAATTCAGGTTTTGCTTATTATTACATTTCCTTACTTTGTGCCCTGATTTGAATTTCAGAAAATATAACTAATAGAATAATATTTAATCTCATGTGTTCATATGACATTATATCACATTCTTCATTTTTTCTAACAGAATGATAAGTATATTTTATAAAATATATCTAGGTTGTACAAACTCATATTGAAAGCTTCCTATGTGTGTAGATTATATTTATATACCTAAGCAACTATTGTGTGAACTACTAGTACTCATTACCTTATATAGAATCTACAACTAAAAAAAAAAAAGAATCTACAACTTTTTAAACAGCTGTGCAGAGAGCTATGTTGTTTGGGATAGTTAAGGAAGTTGGAAACCACATCTAATTTAAGCTTTCGGGAGAATATAGGTCATAGAGGTCATTCTTTAAAATGCTGTTGGAAAGCAATTCTAGAACTGTTGCCCGACTAGGACCTCCTTTGGAAGACCAGTCAACTTGTGCTGTACTCTGTGATTTGTGGAGACCTCAGAGAGGCCCAGGTTTGGCTCACTTTTCAGCTGACCATAAGAAGACTTGAGAGTAGACTGTCTCAGGCAATAGTCCTACCCACTGAATGAATCACCGACTATTTCTTGCAGCTTCTTGGTGTTTTTGAGTGACTTAGTCATCAAAATCTTGACCCTTAACAGAATCAGTTCTCAAAGTTCACATAGATTGTACTTCTATGGTAGATTGATAATTTTCTACTCTAATGCAAAATACTCAACCAGCATTTTAAAAGTCATCACTGATGACCATATGGTCTGTATAAAAGAATATTGGATGAAAGTTAGCTTTCGAAGCACATCTTAGTTTCACCACTAATTAACTCGAGCCACTAGTCACTGTAGCTGTCTGGTTTCCTACTTACAAAATGGCCAGAGCTGAAAGGGAGCTGTGATTCAGTGACCTCTCATGTCTTTTTAGTCTTACCTTTGTACAATTCTATCTCATTTAAGATCTAGCCTTGGAGAGCGTGTACTGAAAGGAGCACATGTAGATGCTTTTCAATTTCGGCTGCTGTTGCTGGTTTACGAGGTAAGATACTTGTAGTCCTGTTCAGAAAGCATCATGTATAGAGCTTAACAAATGTGTGCGGCCATTTGTCAGCATTGGTATCTCTTCTGTGACACTTGGATTGCACAACTAGTTTTTCTTCTTTTGGGGTGACTCAAATTTTTCAGGGTGTTCCTCCTGGGTGACATGTCACATGGGAATATGAAGTAGAAGGCAGATATTGTCAGTTTAACCAGAAGGTAAAGGAAAAACACAATCACCCTCCAGTCCACTCATTCTGAATCTTCTCACAGGATCAAAGAGAAACTCAGAGATAGATTTCTTGCAATTTTCCCCTTTGATAGAGTGGGATACCTCAGTCAGATGAATAATACATGTGCTTGCAAGCAACACAAATTTAAAAGAATCTGGCATTTACAAAGCAGCTTTACTGGTGGGAAGAGTAAAGGCTTTGAATATTCTGTCACTTTGAAAACAGGTTCTGTGTCACCCATCAGGTCACACAAACCATCTGATTGACTGCCACTTGATGAAAGTATTTATTAAAGTCAGAATGGGGAAATATCAGTTTGAGGAATGGAAAAAGGCTGAAAGATTTATTTTTAAACCTCTAGGAATAGAAGGGGTGAGATTTCTGTTTCTAGAGTGAAATAAAATATCAAATTTGGTTTTGATTCAATAGGGGAAAAACATAAGTCCTAAAACAGTGAATTGTTTTTAAGTCTTAAGAATTTTGCTTCCACAAAAATGGAGTGGAGGTAGTTTATCCTATTCCTCCAAATAAATACAGCTAATAACTCTAGATATTATGTAGGAAACAAATATAAGAAGACTGAAAAGTAGAAAGAAGAAAGTTTGCTAACTGACTTCAAGACACAAGGAATGACATGGTAATGACTTCCTTGAGTCTTTTTTTTTTTATTTTTGCCCTTATGTTCATAAAGAGATGGTCACAACTGAGTGACTAACACTTTAACTTCACTTTTTAAGACTTGGAGCTGAAGAAGTTGGTAACCCAGGAATACCAGCAGGTGTAGCCCCCAAAAGACCCCTCAGAATCCTGCTCTCTCAGGTCAAAGTACCATGAATAAGGCAGACTGGAAAAATGTAAAACTGTTTCATAATAACTGCTCTACTCTAGACAAATAACAGAAAAAACTGAGGTTCCCACCTCTACCTATGCCAGCAAAGGCTGAGTGGGGAAACCAGACTCCATTCTGTCCTAGCTATAATGAGGTATTCCCTACACTCCCACAAAGGTCATGTCAGAGAAGGTCAAGTATGGACCTGGGGCTTCCACAACCCTCACCAATGTTGGTGAGAATGGCCACCATCCCTGTCATGGAAACCACATGGCAAGCCTGGACTTCTTCTAAGCCAACAATAATGAGGTGCTCCTCAGTCTTCACCGGGGTGAATCAGAAGAAGCCTAGTGTAGATCCAGGACTTTCACTATCAACCAACAACATTGAAGCCACTCACACTGTGGTGTTAGTGAGAAGAAATGGGGAGCTGGAACTACCATACCCAACAAGCAGTTGCAAGGTTCCCCTTATATCTGGTGGCAAGGGCTTCCCAGACCCAGGTTCAATCCTGGGTTGGGACAATTCCCTGGAGAAGGGAATAATAACCCACTCCAGTAGTCTTGCCTGGAGAATCCCATGGACAAAGGGTCCTGGTGGGCTACAGTCCATGAGTAGAGTACAGTAGAGTAGAGTAGAGTCCGCAGAGTCGAACATGACTGAGCGACTAAGCACACACACTGAAGAGTGTCTAGGGAAACTGGATTTCTGCCTTCGCCTGGCAGGAAAGAGGCAGATACTGAACCAGTGCCAGAGAAATCCACCTGAAACAGAAGGTTAAAGTAAGATCCAAAGTCTTCTAACAGAAAATTAATATGATCCACAGTCTTAAAACTTAAATTATTGATATAACAACATAGTCTGATAATTTAAGTTTCAATGAAATTTCTACATTTCAATTTAAAAAATCAAGCATATGCCAAACCAGGAAGTTATCAAACTGACTAAAAAAAAAGATAATTGATGCATTACCAGCACCAAGATAACAGAGATGTTAGAATTATCTGACAAAGATATCAATATTGGCCACAAAAAACATGCTTTAATAAGCAATTATGAACATGCTTGAAACAAATTTTAAAAATGGAAAATAGCAATGAAATAGGAAGTTGTAATAAAGACATATAGGAAATCAGTAACAGAAAGATAGCAGAAAAATTTCCAACCACTTGGAAACTAAATAACACACTTCTAAATAATCCATAGGTCAAAGAGGAAATCTTAAGGGATAAAACAAAAAATACATTGAACTGAATAAAAATGAAGACACAACATGAAAATAAAAGATATAACTAAGAGCTGAGAAGGAAATTTACAGCATGAACTGCATATATTAGAAAGAAAGAGAAATTTTAGTAAGCTCCCTTGTCAAGATCCTAGAAGGAAAAATAAACCCAAAACAAGCAGAAGATGGGAAATAATAAAAATAAGAGCAGAAATGAAATTGCAAACAGGAAAAAATAGTAGAAAAATCAATAAGCAAAGAGCTAGTTCATTGCAAAGATCACAAAAGAAAATGACAAACTTCTAGCAAGACTAGTAAAGCAAAAAAGAGAGAAGACATAAATGACCCATATCAGGAGTGTAACGGAATATTACTATTGACCTTCTAGACATCAAAAGAAAAATAAAAGAATACTACAAAAATCCTTACACACATAAATTTGACATCTTAGATGAAATAAATCAATTCCTTAGAAAAGATAAACTACTAAAGCTTATTCAGTATGAAATAGATGATTTGATTAGGCCCTCAAAATGGCTGGGCATTACCTTGTATTTAGTAACGATTATTCAAATAAATGGCATAGATCATTTATTGAAGGACTAGATACTCACCACTATATTTTTCCCTGAGGCTGTAAAGTGCTTCCTCTTGGGAAACAGATCCCTTGTTTAATCAACAGATTTTGAGTCTAAGCCCTTACTCAGGGAAATATGTAAAGAGTATAAGAGCTCATCTGGTCTTCACATTTTTTTGGTTATATACTAAACAATACCCTTGTGGTCTATGTATCTGCCTTCTTCCTATAATAGTATGTTATACTGAGCATTTTTAATTGATTTTGTTAAATCAAGTCCTCCCAGCTGTCATGAGGACCAAACAGCCCTTTATAGTAATTACACTTTCTTGACTTTTGATTCTTAAATACTGTTACCTGTTCTTTGCTACTTCAGGACTCTCATTCCCAGCACTGCTTAAAAACTTCAATCTGTTAATAGCATGATTTCCTATAAGGCTCAATGTACCAAAGATAGCCATCTCTGACCTTGATACTGCTGTCTCTACACACACACACATCTTCCTTACTATGTTCTTAAGTATAGTACCCTATGGGCCCTCCCAAGGAAGTTATTAGGACAAACCTATGAGGAAGTAATCAGGATACTGCAGGAGAAGAAGCTCAATTAATATGTGATTTTAGCACCTGATTCTATGGAGAACTCTGGAGCACAAATTACTTCACAAAATTGTTGCATCTCAATGCATAAAAGCTAAGCTTTTTTTTTTTTTTTTTTTAACCCTTATCAGTTCAGTCAGTTCTGGCTATCATCCTCCACTGGGAAGAGTGGCATGACCTTCCAGGAGTCCTGGGGTAGGATGCCTTCTGTTGGCCAAAGATAGATCTTCAGAGAAATACATAGATGTGAGTTATTACCAGCCAACACTCATAGTAGCTGCCATATGAGTTCCCTAACCAAGTAGTTTTAGGCAGGGCACCATGTCACTGCAGTTTGGGGACTACACTGGTAAGACCAAGCTGCATAGCGCCATGGGTCTGAGCTTGGATGTACAAAATGACTAGAGCTATTTAGCAGCTTCAATGCAAGTGTTAAACAAAGGGAAAGAGGCAGAAATGATTATAGTATGGAATTACCAGGGAATAGGACTCTAGAATCCAGATATGACCTAGTCAACTATTAATATCCTTTTTTTATTACTTACTATTTCATTTTTCTTTTGAATATATAAATATTCACAAACATTCAAAATTTTAAAATATGGAAAAGACTTAACTTTGCATATCTATTCTTTATTTCTTTCCTTTCATCTCAAAATATTTGTTAGTTTTGTTTTCATTGCTTTATTCCCCGCTTAGCACCTTGCTTTAGTTTTGTTTTCCAGTTTGCGCTTTAGTTTTGTTCTTAACTGGTAAATATAATTTTTTATTTCCTTTGTTCACCAGGTCAATCTACTATACTTAATAGTTGGACTATTTTAACTTTTCTTATGGGTGTGTATATGTATATGTGTATGTTCCATTATTTTAATATTATCTGTCTGACTTTGTAACTGCCATTTGTCTGGAGTTCATCTCTGGCTTCTTGCTTTTGGGTATTTGTTTTATGCTCACTTAATGCCATAACAAACCACTTGTGGATCTTTGTTCCTGACCAGAGATCAAGCCCTGAGCCTTCAGAATGGGAGCACTGACTCCAAGACCCTAGACTACCAGAGAACTAACCCTAGGAAATATCAAATAGTGAGAACTCACACAAAGGAAACCACTTGAGTACAAGACCTGGCATCACCCAACCACCAAAAGCACCCTGTGCAGGATGCCTCATCTAAACAACAAACAAAGCAAAAATACAAACCCAATCAGCAGCAGAGAGGATTACCACCTCACTCAGCCTTGCCCAACAGAAGAAAAGCAAAAAACAAACAAAACAAAACAAAACAGTAAAAATCTCACCCTGTATGAAGCTTACACAACCCACTGGACCAACCTTAGAGGGTAGAAACCAAAAGGAAGAAAGAATTTAACCTTGAAGCCTGGGAAATGGAGACTTCAAACACAATAAGTTAAAAAAATAATAATAATGAAAAGGGAGAGAAATACTAAACAAATGAAGGAACAAATTAAAAACACAGAAGTTCAAATAAATGAAGAGGAAATAGCAAACTCCCTGAAAAAGAATTCAGAATAATGAAAGTAAAGATGATAAAAACCTTAAAAACAAAATGGAGAAAATGCAAGAATCAATTCACAAAGACCTAGAATAATTAAAAGAATAAACATACAGAGACAAACAACAAAATTACTAAAATTAAAAATACTCTGGAAGGAATCAACAGTAGAATACATAAAGAAGAAGAATGAATCAGTGAGCTGGAAGAGAAAATGGTGGAAATAGCTTATGATGAACAGAATAAAGAAAAAAGAATGAAAAGAACTGAGGAGAGTCTCAGAGACCTCCAGCACAATATCAAATGCACCAATATTTGAATTATAGGGGTACCAGAAGAAGAACTATGAACCATGAAATTCCAGATGTTCAAGCTGGTTTTACAAAAGGCAGAGGAACCAGAGATCAAATTGCCAACATATGCTGGGTCATTGAAAAAGCAAAAGAGTCCCAGAAAAACATCTATTTCTGCTTTATGACTCTGCCAAAGCCTTTGACTGTGTGGATCACAATAAAATTGTGAAAAATTCTGAAAGAGATGGGAATATCAGACCACCTGACCTGCCTCCTGAGAAACCTGTAGGCAGGTCAGGAAGCAACAGTTAGAACTGGACATGGAACAGACTGGTTCCAAATAGGAAAAGAAGTATGTCAAGTCTGTATATTGTCAACCTGCTTATTTAACTTATATGTAGAGTACATCATGAGAAACACTGGGCTGGAAGAAGTACAAGCTGGAATCAAGATTGCCGGGAGAAATATCAATAACCTCAGATATGCAGATGGCAGATACCACCCTTATGGCAGAAAGTGAAGAAGAACCAAAGAGCCTCTTGATGAAAGTGAAAGAGGAGAATGAAAAAGTGGCTTAAAGCTCAACATTCAGAAAACTAAGATCAAGGAATCTGGTCCCATCACTTCATGGCAAATAGATGGGGAAACAGTGGGAACCGTGGCTGACTTTATGTTGGAGGGCTCCAAAATCACTGCAGATGGTGACTACAGCCATGAAATTAAAAGACACTTACTCCTTGGAAGGAAAGTTATGACCATCCTAGACAGCATTTTAAAAAGTAGAGACATTACTTTGCCAACAAAGGTCCATCTAGTCAAGGCTATGGTTTTTCCAGTGGTCTTGTATGGATGTGAGAGTTGGACTATAAAGAAAGCTGAGAGCTGAAAAATTGATTTTTTTGAACTGTGGTGTTGGAGAAGACTCTCAAGAGTCCCTTGGACTGCAAGGAGATCCAAACAGTCCATCCTAAAGGAGATCAGTCCTGGGTATTCATTGGAAGGACTGATGTAGAAGCTGAAACTCCAATACTTCGGCCACCTGATGTGAAGAGCTGACTCATTGGAAAAGACCCTGATCCTGGGAAAGATTGAAGGCAGGAGGAGAAGGGGACAACAGAGGATGAGATGGTTGGATGGCATCACCAACTCGATGGACATGAGTTTGAGTAAACTCTGGGAGTTGGCGATGGACAAGGAGGCCTGGCATGCTGCAGTTCATGGGGTTGCAAAGAGTCAGACATGACTGAGTGACTGAATTGAAATCAAAATTGAACCTAGGCTAAAGGAGCAGTCCCTTTCCAAGCAAGCTAGGTTTTTGGTAGAAGGTAAAGAGGACATGATTAAGCTATATGATAGTTCTTAGAGCTTCTGCTTAAAAATAGTACATGTCACTTCTACTTATATTTCATTGGACAGGGAAGGTCATGTGGTCAAGCCTGACATCAGTAGAATATGGATATGAGCTTCTTTACCCATAGGAGTGGGAAACAAATAACTAGAATGCTAGCACAGTTCACCACAGTGAGTGGATATATTTTATAAATTTGAAAGATGCCAAACTGTTATCTCTAAACATACTAGAAATTTAAATTCATAAAATATATATGAGTGTCTCCACCATTCCCTCACTGATACATTTTGATATCAGACCGTTGGTCATCTGAAAGGTGAAATGTATTTTAAAGTAAGCTTAATAAGAATTTCTCTTATTCTGAATGAAGTTCAGACTGTGTTCATATCATATTCAAGTATGTTTTATCATTGAAATATTTGAGTGTCTTCTTTCATTAACAGTCTTATCCTTTTATTTGGATACTATATTCTATTAATTCAGCCTATGATTTCTATTGTTATCAAGTCAATTTGTGCCTTTTGAGATCCAGATTTTTTCCCACATACTGACAGTAGATAAATCTGTTCCTTACAGCTGATAAGCTGTGTCTCCACTGTTTGGTGTTTTTATAACAGATTTTTTGAAATAAAGCATGAACATACTTTTTATATCTTTCTTTTGAATATCAGTTTATTGTGTTTAGTTAAATACTCAAACCTCTTCTGATCCTTTTTGCATATTTAAAATAATTTTTCTTATTAAAAATAATTCATATTGAAAATACAGGAAAAAAAATAAAACTAACTCTTATGCTTATTATTCTTAGACAGCCATTTATTTTGAATATCTGTTACATTTCATTTTAGTCAGATCACCTGGAATAGAGTCATCTGGGAATTTGATAAATAAGCTTCCCAAGGCTTTATTTATATCATCAAAATAATTAATAGTACCAGACAGATTTCCAGCTTTCCCTCTTGGCATCTTCTCATTTGGCAATTATCAAACAAATGGATAGTGATTAAAATCCACTATGTGCTTCCTACAAAGTTTTCATACCATGGTAGGGTGCCTTTTTCCTTGGATTTTTGGGGAGTATTAAAATTGTAAATATGGGCTTAAAGTGGCAAAAACAAAAAATGGGGAATACTAAATTATTTGGACTAACTCTGGGGCAGAAATTTTTTTTTCTAGAAACAAAAGAGAAAGTCAGACAACAATCCACTGTGTAAAGTCAAGGACCCCAGATAGAATAGATCATTCACCAACAAGAGTCTAAAAGGTCCAGAAATGAGAATCAAGGTTGGCAGCGGAGAATTTTTGGATTTAGAGCTTTGTCAAGGAAAGATCAAACCAACATTGCTTGGGAACAGAGAAAATTCAAAATGTGGTCAATTTCCTTGAATATTTAACTTGCTCTTATAGGTCTGGAAGGCAATATCTGGGCACACAGGAAGTCAGGACTGTTTTAAAAGTTCATTTTATCAAAATCACTTGCCTGCCTTCTGTGTGTTCTAGTCCTTAGATCTAACAGGTACTTCATAAGGAGGTTTACATTTATTGTTCCAAACAAACAAAAAAATTTTTTGAAAAGTGATAATGTGGTGTTCTAGAATGGGACCTGGAAAAGTTCCTAGTTGTCCATCAATTTCTAATAATATTTAACAATTTTAGTGAAGCTCATGAAATCTCAGTAGAAGAAACTTCAAAAGTTATATACTGGTGCCTGAATACCAAACATCTGATATTCAGAATCCAATAAAAAAAACTTTTACATAAAGAAATTCATGCAGTTAAATCCAAAAAAAGAGAGAAATGATTAAAGGAGTCTTTCTGATCCCTAAAGTTAGTCATTTTTGCCTGCCATCTTGATCTTCTCTTTCTCAATTGCTCAGTTGCAAATTCTATGAATAAGTGGCTCGGGTTAAATGCAGCCTATCCATGCAATTTGTTTTCTGTCATGACCTGTGACATTGAAAACTATTTTCTTTATATTTATCTCTAGACTAGTTGTCTTATAATTTTGACAAATGCCCTATGCTTGTCCTTATAAGTAAAAAACATGTGGCAGTTTTTCTAATGAGACTTTCTATTTGTATCATCTTCACAGTTCAGAGGATTATGGTGACAAGTGATTGACAGAATAGAAATAGAGTATATAAAATGTTTATTTCACAAATATAACCATTGATGAGGTCTTAAACTAGGCTGTGAATGGGGATAGAAAAGAAGACATCATGGAATTGAAAAAAAGAAAAGTTGACAAGATTTGGGGATTGATTGGCTTTGAAGGATGGGGGAAGATGTAAGGAAGGGGAGGATTTAATTATGATTAAGGTTTTAAGTAAGGTGAAAGAATTGAAATAATAATTACTTTTTGCTTGTTTTCTGGAAGTAGTCAGAACTTTGAAAGATGATTAAAATGCCTTCATAAACATTATTGTCATGACATGAAAATCTCATACCTAAGGAAACTGGATTTCAAAATTACCATGCTAGTCTTATGAAAATAATGTGAAAAGAAATCCAACTGTTAACTTCTAATAAAAATATATTGTACTTGCTGTATAGTTATGTTGACAACTAGAGGAAATTATTCATTCAGTTTTCTCTCTACATTTTTAAACAAAGGACCATCCCTTAATAAAGAAGTGGCGAACTAGCTTGTTTAGCAAATCTGGCCCACTTCCTGCTTTTGAAAAGTTTGCAAGCTAAAAATGATTTTTAAGCTATTGAAAACATCAAAGGAAAAATAATATTTTATGACATGTGAGGATTATACAAACTTTCCATTTTAGTGTTTATAATTAAAGTTTTATTGGTACACAGCCATATCCTTTCCATGGTTGCTTTCATTTACAATGGTCGAGTTTAGTAGCTTTAACAGAGACCAGATGGCCTACAAAACCTAAAATATTTATTACTTGACCCTTTAAAGAAAACATTTGCCCACCCTTGTCTTAATATAAGCTATATATCTAAAGATAAGTTAGGAAAGAATAACATAATTTGAAAGCATAACTAGAAAAAAACAGTCGTTTAATTTTAGCAATATTTTCGGCTGACCTATTCACTCAATAAATATTTGTGAAGAACATACTATATGTCAATTGCTATCTGAAATGCTAAGGACACACATTAATTTAAACATTAAACAGATTTAAACATTAGTCCACTTCTTACTATATTGAAGCTCTCTGAAAATGAGTCTTCCTTTTGACTATTCCTGGCAAGAAGATGGAAAGGATAGACTGCAGTTAGAACAGACAGCTTCTCCTGAAGACTTAGTAGACTTTGCCAGAATTACTCTTGGTGAAACAAGAAGGAAGATGAATAGTGAATAAAGTGAATATACACATGGTTTTGAATTTGCACATGTTAACAACAGGTAGAAGTTTTCTTATTCTTAGTGCTATTCTAGTATCTATTTAATTTTTATTTCTACTCCTTTAAATAACTCCTGCCCCCAATTCCTCCCAGCATCAGGGTCTTTTCCAACGAGTCAGCTCTTCCCATGAGGTGGCCAAAGTATTGGAGTTTCAGTTTTAGCATCAGTCCTTCCAGTGAACACTCAGGACTGATTTCCTTTAGGATGGACTGGTTGGATCTTCTTGCAGTCCAAGCGACTCTCAAGAGTCTTCTCCAACACCACAGTTTAAAAGCATCAATTCTTCAGCACTCAGCCTTCTTCACAGTCCAACTCTCACATCCATACATGACCACAGGAAAAACCATAGTCTTGACTAGATGGACCTTTGTTGGCAAAGTATTGTCTCTGCTTTTGAATATGCTATCTAGGTTGGTCATAACTTTCCTTCCAAGGATTAAGCGTCTTGTAATTTCATGGCTGCAGTAACCATGTGCAGTGATTTTGGAGCCCTCAAAAATAAAGTCTGACACTGTTTCCCCATCTATTTGCCATGAAGTGATGGGACCAGATGCCATGATCTTCTTTTTCTGAATGTTGAGCTTTAAGCCAACTTTTTCACTCTCTTCTTTCACTTTCAAGAAGCTCTTTAGTTCCTCTTCACTTTCTGCCATAAGGGTGGTGTCGTCTGCATGTCTGAGGTTATTGATATTTACTTAAGTAAAGCAAAAATGTAACCCATAAATATGTTTGGATAATGTACATTTATTAGAAATGGGGAAGCATATTACATCACAGACTTCATAAATATTTCTTTTAAACACCTCTTTTCCCCTAAATATCCTCACTAGTTCTCACTTTTAAAAAAATTGTCAATATGTAAGAAGGCACTAATTGGCTTGTTTATCAATTTCTTACTATAGACTATTTTATGGATCAAGTATAGATATATGTGTGTTTCTTTACAAAATATTGTAATTATTATACTGTTTAAAAAAACTTGAAGTTTCAATGGTGGTAGTTTAAGTTTTACAATTACATATAATTATATATAATATGTACTATATTTTTTATATATTACAAAGTTTTATTGAAATAGAAATATAATGCTCAAACTTTCAGTTAAGCAGGGATAGACTGTCCATATATATTTACTTCTTTTCTTTCCAAAACTAGAAAATAACAGTAAAGAAATTCTAAAATGTAAATTCAAAAAGATAGAAAGGATAAAACAAAGCAGATTAGGAATAGCCTTTTGCAATGTGGAATGTATCAATACCAGTATAAATGATAATTTGGGATTTAGAAGGCCCAAATATGGTGAAAGCTAATCAAGCAGTGGGGAAATCCAAGAAACAATCTAATAGTACATCAGAATTCATAAAAGGCTGAGAAATGACAATGGCATAAATATCAGATGAGGTAAAGGCATGAGTAAAGCAAATGGAAACTTGATAAATTTTCTGTCTGAGAAGCATTTGGAAGTACAAATCCCACCCAACACCTCAGTGGAAGACTGGAGGAGGCTTATTCTCTGGTGACAATAAAATGGAAAGTTCTTGATTGCCTCAGGAAGCCAAGTACTAGAGTGGGAAGAGTACTATTCTCAAAACAGAAGTATATATGTAAATTGAAACTGACCAGCTATCTTTCCCCATTCAATTTCCAGGAGACTGGCAGCCAGATTTAGAACTTTAGGCAAAACTATTCTCTAAATAATGACCAGAGCTAAAGAAAAGATCCTGCTATTTCCAATAAAAGATTATAACCAGGTCACTACAGTAAGGCTAAATTCAACAAACTTATAGCTTCTAAACAATTTTTTGTAACCACTTAATACATTAATAAACATTAAAGAATCAATAGACTCTTCATTCAAGCATGTAACGAATGATAGACTCAAAAGACAGAAATGTACAAACAGCAGAAAAAGCATTAAAAGTAACATTATGTAAGAATGGGTAAGTTCAAATATATATGTACTAATAATCATAGAAGAATAAAAAGTGGCACTGCATTCATGAAACAAATAAGGAAATATATATGTATATAAATGTGTGGAATATATATATACATATGCTTCCTGTTTGTATCTTGCATATATTTATATAGTAATACATTTTATATAATAATTTATATATAATGTGTTTGTTCAGAGAATAAGAAAACCATTTAAAGATTAAAAATATAATAACAGAAAAAGAAGAACTCAGTGCAACATTGAGAAAATCAAAGAAATCTCCCAGAGAGTAGAGCAAAGCAGCAAAAAGATGAGAGTTAAATGAAAAAAAATTAGAAAATTAATGATCCAGTCCAAAAGGAATAACAGCTCAATAATAAAAATTCCATGAAGAAAGAACAGAGGAATCAGAGCTTAGGAAATCATTACATAAACAATCAAGAAAATTTATCTGAACTAAAAGACATGAATTCAAAGGCTGAAAGTGTCTATCAAGTGCCCATTGAGTAGATATACTGGATTTATTCCACAGCACATCAGTGTGGAAATTCAGACTCACAATAAAGCTTCCAGAAAGATGAAAATAAGTCACAAATAAGGGATTAGAAAACTGGATAGTTTGGGACTTCTCAAGAGCAGTGCTGGAAACCGAAAGATAATGAAAATATAATTTCAGAACTCTGAAGTAAAAGGATATTGATTTTCTATTTATAGACAAACTAGCAATTCAAAGACAAAGATAGACATTTTCAGATGTTGTAGGTCTCCCTAAAATGAAGAAGTAACCAAGAAAAAGAAAGATAGGGAATCCAGAAAATGGGATTTTCCTTCCTTTAAGAAAAAGGCAAAGATTATCTCCAGGATGAAGATGATGAAATATAACAGGAATGTAGCAAATCATTGGTCAGAAAGAGCAAGAATAGAACAGCCTAGAAGTTTCCAAGAAAATTATCTTTAAAAAAATAAAAATGATAGAATATCTGATATAACTGGGAGAGTTTGGGCATTTTTCAGTGATTAGTACATATAAAGTAAAGCCAAAAAAATAAAACAAAAAGTCACTTAAAGAAATGAAAAATAGTCATGGTTTATACACAGCTTCTCTGTGACTAGTTCTTGCATAAACATAATAATGTTCTCTGAAAATTTTTAGTCAAAATTATACAATAATTTTAGTGGGAGAATAGAGGACATGGGAAGTATGTGTTTTTACTGCTGGGGCCTAGTGAGTTAAAGAAAGTTCAATCCTTCTTTTCCATTGTAGGAAATCAATAAATACTATCTGAAAGGGAAAGATCAAGAAATAACAATATTTTTACTTTACTTACACAAGTGGAGGAACATTATCAAAAATAACAGCTAGTTAGAAAGCTTAAACAGTTAAGAAAAGGTTGCCTGTGAAAAAATGGAAATGGTAGGAAGTTTGGAGTATAGCTGTTTTTCTTATTAAGAATTACAGAGTCGTTTGACTCTTAAAGGTGTGAAAAATAACTTTGACAATCATAAAAATCAAATGTAGGAAAATGTTTACACTGAAATGTGCTGATATTTAACAATTAGAAACAGAGTCATCGACTTTTGATAGAAATCTCATATTGCAGCTTCTCTTAAAATATCTATTCACATGCAACTTATTGTTGTTGGGCCATTAATTTTAAAAGTATAGCTTGGTGCTGTTATTACTATCATTATTACTAAGTCATAGTATTTAAATTCAGGATGGCATATGTCCATTCACCTAAAATTGTGTGATTGCCTATTAACTACTTAGGTATGGGACATAGGCTATCCCTCCCATAACAAATGTTAAACTGATATAAAATTGAACAAAAATCTGAACACAGAGTGATATATAGATGCCACTCTCACCTATAATCTGTAATTACAGATGTTTATTGAAATGACCTTGTTGAAATTACTGAATGCTAGAGCTCATTTGAAAACATGGACATTGAGGCCCAAGAGGAAAAGTGGCTTGCCTGTGGCCTCATACCTGGAGGAAATGGCAAATACGAGAAACAGGACTCGTGTGCTGCAGTCCATGGCGTGGCAAAGAGTCAGACACAATTGAGGGAATGAACAACAATGACAAAAACTTTTTTTTCAGAATATCTGATAACAAAGGGTAGTGTTTACGATATGAAATGGTATATTGTAACTTTACTTTCTTAGATTCCTTGCAAAATGGCTTTGCATCACTTAGGAATTTTTGACTGTAAACAGAAACGGATGCCGGCTAGCCTAAGCAAAGGCAGGTGTGAGATTCTAAGGATGCGTTGTGGAGATGAGGAGACCATTGACTGGACTAGAATTAGCCTGGAAGAGCCAGGAAAACTTCAGAGGACTAAGAAACCAAATGTAGGCCTGGACTAGACAAGAGAACAGTCTGATGAGGCCACCACCACTGTGAAGAGGAAACTCTAACTCATTCTTTTCTTTTTGCATTGCGTGCTGAAGATTCGAGTTTCTCTCAGTACGGTTCAATTGGCTGAGCTTCGGCCATTTGCTCTCCTCTTGGTTGGCTAAATGGTGAGAGGAAGGACTGGCATTTCTTTGGTAAATTACCAGTGAATGCAACTTCTTTGCCACCAAACTGCATGGCTGGGAAAAGCAAGTAGGAAATGAGGGCTATGAAAAATGCCAAAAAGTAGCAAATACCTATTTTATCCTTTGTGTTAAACGTGTCTGAGCTATTGAGTTTGCTCAGTGGTCTGCTGATAAAAGTGTGCTTCCTTGTCAGAGAATAACTGATTTAGAATGCTACATTCTGGGCAAACTGATACTGAAAACCTTTCAAGGTGACATAAGTTCTGGCAAGCCAAACTTGCTTTCTTTTTGTTAGTAAAACTTCTGGCTCGAATTAAAGGTAGTGTATCTATGCAGACATAGAAAAATGGGGTATTTACCCAGCGGTCTATGTGGTGATGCTTAAAGATACGCCTTTGGGTATGGTTCAGCATGTACGTGTGTTACAGGACTAGATAAGGCCAGAGCAGCTTGAAAATTCTTTAAGTATATTGACACCAAGATAATAAGCTTGACCTGCTTTAAAAGGCTGTCATTTCCTGTTGGTCTCTTAAATTCATTGTTTTTTTTTTTTACAGTGTTTGTTTTATTGTTTCTCATTTCATGGTAAAATAACAGAGCAGTAAGTCATTTCCTTAGTCAGAAAAAAGAAATGATGATTTTGAGAATTTTATGAGTTGCAATGCTTGGGGGAAGAGCAGGAAGATATATGCTAGAGGGAGGGGAGGAAGGGGAAGAAATGACAAGAACAGACAAGGCTTTTGCTTCAACTTTTCTACACCAGTAGCTTGTACAACACTCTGTTTTAATAGTTCTGTGATTTTTTTTTTTCCCCTGTACTTTTAATTCCAGCAAGGAATTTACTGAAACAGCAAATTATCTTTTCTACAGACTTGAGTGTCAGAAAGCTCAGTGAAGTGTGTAGAAATAATAAAGCAAGTGAAGGGGAAAAAAAAGAAACCGATAATGAGGTGAGAAGAAAATATTTTTGAATGAGATTTAAAATCAAGAGAGAAACATGTGAACTAGATCTTCAAATAGACCAGGAGCAATGGAAGTCATTTAGGAAACCTGCAGATAAAGATTTTAAACGTTTTATAGAAGTGAGCAAAGTGTCAATGAGTCTCCTCAAGTTGGGTAAACATTGTTTGAAGCCAAAGCTTCTGGTGAGGTGAGAAAACATAATTCCATAGTCACTTATTGCTCATTTATCTGTACTGGTTGAGGGTGGCTGGCTTTTTTCCTATTGCATACAACATCAGCACATTCTGAGGTCACCTACAAAGTTATGTGTGCCTCAGATTTATCTTAGTCTTTGATCTGATGAGAGTTTAGTGATGTAAAGGGCTTTAAAACACAGTGCATTCTTATATTGGCTAGACCATAAATATCTTTTGAAAATAATTACAGTGAGCATATATTTTACAAAGGCTAAAGCACGTAATTATAAATAAAATACAACGTTACTCAAATGTAGGTTGCAAATACCAAGATTAGCTTAAGTTTAGGATTTACAGCAGTAGGACAGAATGTAACTCAGGAGAACTCAGGTAAAAATACTATCATAAAATGTAGCTGTTCCTAAATTTGTTATTAAGTTTTATATGGTCAACAAAAATATATATATACATATGGTTTAATGGGCCAAACATTTCCATAACAATAATGGAAAAGTTCTATCCTCCCTGACTCGGGCATTTCTCACAACTCTAAGGTCCCTTTTAGTACTCACTTACAAATGGCAACCCACTCCAGCACCTTTGCCCGGAAAATCCCATGGACAGAGGAGCCAGTAGGCTACAGCCCATGAGGTCGCAAAAAGTCGGACACGACTGAGTGACTTCACTCACTCACTCACTCACTTACGTATATTTACCTCCATATTGTCACATAACATTGTTACATTGTTAGCATTAAGAAAAAATTTAAGCATCAGTTTATTAATTTCCCACTATGGGAAATGTGGAATCGGTGTTTTTTCACGTTCTAACTCTCATTGCTGTAAAAATTTACCCATACTCAAGACTTAAACAGTATTACTTAGATCAGTATTCAGGGTTCACATAATTATGTTTTTGTAAATGTTGACAGTACTGTATTTTATGCTAGAATTATGTTTGCTTTCTTGAACAACCCTCTTGCTGTTCAGTATCTGTCTGTATAGTCACTCAGTCATGTCCAACTTTTTGTGACTCTGTCCTTGGAATTTTTCAGGCAAGAATACTAGAATGTGTTGCTATTTCCTCCTCCAAGGTATCTTCCCAACCAGGGATCAAATCCACATCTGTGTCTCCTACATTCCAGGCAGATTCTTTACCTGCTGAGCCATCAGGATGTTAAATGTGCATGTTAAGTTACTTCAGTTTTATCTGACTCTTTGCAACCCCATGGACTGTAGCCTATCAGGTTCCTCTGTCCAAGGGATTATCCAGGCAAGAATACTGGAGTGCATTGCCATTCCCTTCTTCAGGAGATCTTCCCTACCCAGGAATGGAGTCTGTGTCTCTTATGTCTTCTTCGTTGACAGGCAGGTTCTTTTACCACTAGTGCCACCTGGAACTATTTTTTATTGACTTGGTTTTCTATGCCCTCACTTTCCCTAAATTGTTCCAGATTCGTTAAGATTGTATCAGGCTCTTGGATACAACTCTTCAGAGGCTGCTGATCTTTCAAACTGGATCAGTTATGCTGTATGCTTTAGAAATGCCATCGTCCCAAGATCTACGTTCAATTTAAACCTAGAGAAATTCCATTCTCTTTCCTGAATTGAAGCTCCCATTCTCTACATCTCATGCTTTCCTTTTTCTTGATTTACTCTCTCATCAGGGTGAAGTAACTTTACCAGGGGCTTTGTGAGAAAGACAGTATGAGAAATAAATAGTTAAGGAGGTTGCACATCTGAAAAATAGCTATAGTCTACCCTCATATTTGACTGGTAGTTTCACTGGCATGGTGTTAATCGATTCAAAATACTTTGCTTTCCTCTATATTTCAAAGGCATTTCTCTAGCTTTAATGTAACTTTGTGACATTAAAGTCCTTTCTAATTTCTGATCATAGAAACTTTTAAAATCTTTTTCTTACCCCTTTAGTCCTGAAATTTTACAGTTAAATGCCTTTGCATCTACTGATTTTCATCTGTTGTGCTGGGTCTAATCTAAGACTTCATATCCTTCTTTTATGGGAAAATTTTTTGTTTTATTAGTGATTTTCTACTTTCTAGTTTTTCTATTCTTTCTGAGTTTCCTCTTAGTCACATATTGAATCTTCTAAAATGGTCCTCTGATTCTCTATTTATTTAAAAAATTTTTGGTGTTGTAGGTGTTAGGTAAAAGACCAGGACACCAAGAAAAGTGTCTAACAGGCTTTTTAATGGCTTAGCGCTATTGGGCAGGGTTCCTGGACCCAAACAAGGCAGGTCGAGGAAGTCCACGCGGGGACCATGTTGGAGGCAGCTTATACGCGTTCGTTACGAGGGATGGTCAGGTTAATGGACAGGGGTTCGGATAGGTCACCAGGCCGAGACGTCGCGGGCTGATAGGTCCTTCTACGTGGCTGGGGTGGGGCGGCTTTAGCTGGCAAAGTGTGCTGTCATTGGTCCCCAGGATCTGGGAGGCTCCTTCCGTTAGAGACTTCCCCCACCGGCAGGAGGGAGAGGAGGGGCGGCCCATCATGGCCCCAGGGTCCGGCCTTAACATTTTGACCCTTTCGATAGGATAAGGGGCGCCTTTATCGCTTCTGGCTACTTCCTGCTGAACTGGGGCGTTGCTGGGGCTGAGCATCGTGGTCGGATCCCGGTGACCTTTAGGGGGCCTCAAGGTCTCTGGACGGGAGTTTGGAGTATGTGGCCACCATCGACATCTGTCCAGTAGCCCTCTGGGTCAGCTCCCTGACCCTCCGGAGGATGATCTGAAAAACACAGGTCTTATCGACAGGATGTGGAACAAGGCTGCGAGGGGTCCGAGAAGTGGGAGAAGCCATTTTGCCCAAGGCTACTTTCACCATCCCGAGAAATCGAAACCGTCTGACTCAGCCTGTCCAAGTCTGATGCTCTCTCTCAGCTAATGTAAGGCAGGACCCCGGGGCCATGATGGGCTGCCCCTTCTCTCCCCTGCCGGTGGAAGGAGCCTCCCAGATCCCGGAGACCAATGACAGCACACTTCGCCAGCTAAAGCTGCCCCACCCCAGCCATGTAGAAGGACCTATTAGCCCGAGACGCCTTGGCCTGGTGACCTATCCGAATCCCCATCCATTAACCTGACCATCCCTCGCAACAAACAGTATATAAGCCACCTCCAACACGGTCCGGGCTCAGACTTCCTCGACCTGCTTCGTTCGGGTCCAGGAACCCTGCCCAATAGCGCTAAGCCAGTAAAAAGCCTGTGAGACATTTTTTTTTGGTGTCCTGGTCTTTTAACTAACAGTAGGGTCCTGGGGAAAAAATGTGTTTTGTTTTGCTCTACTTTCTGGAAGAATTTCTTTTATTTTCAAAACTTTTTCTCAAGGTTCTATTTCTATTTTTAATTTTTAAGAGCAACTATTCTGTTTATTTTATATAGAACTTTATTGTCCTTTATGGATGCAATATTTTTCTTAACTGCAAGCATAGTAGTAAAATGTAAAAGTTTCCTTCAATCTGTATAATATCTTCTTCCTCCACATTGCTTGTTCATTTTTTTTTTTCTCTATTCATATCATAAGAGATTGATTTAAAGATCTTTGGGAAATACACAATGATAGTGATTTTCTGTTGTAGACTGTGCTGTATGAAGATCTAGCTGTACTGCTTTATTGAGAGACTCTAAATTTTAGTATTTTAGATCTTTCTCTTGGTGTGTCAAAAATTTACAGAAAATAATATTTCAGATATATGTTTCCCTGCCGATATTCTGAAAACTGAATGAGAGAAGAGGGTTAAGAGGTTCTCTACATTCCTTATATAAACATTGACTCCTCCTAACCCATAACTTGCTCTCAACTATAGCTGCTCATCTCCTATAGAAAGACCTTTCGTTTCACACTTTGCAGAGAAAAAACCCTACAGTCTTCTCTCTTGGTCAGTGTAGTTACTTCACCACAGACTGGGTGGCTTAAAAAACAGAAAGTTATTTTATTCCAACTTAGGAAGCTGAAAGTTCAAGCTCAAGGTGCCAGTAAGGTTGGTTTCTCCTGAGACCTATCTCCCTACCTGCAGACAGCTGGCTGTGCAGTATGTTGTTAAGTGGCCTGTCCTCTGAGAATACACTCCGGATCTCTCCTCCTCTTTTTGTGAGGCTGCTAGTCCTACCCTATGACCTCATTATTAGGGCTTCCCAGGTGGCACTAGTGGTAAAGAACCTTCCTGCCAACACAGGAGATGTAAGAGACTCGGGTTCAAACCTTGGGTCAGGATGATCCCCTGAAGCAGGGCATGGCAACCCTCTCCAGTAATCTTGTCTGGAGAATCCCATGGACAGAGGAGCCTAGTAGTCTACATAGGGTCACAAAGAATCAGACACAAATGAAGCCATTGAGCATGGATGTATGCACTATATGTTGTAAAATATTTTATTTCATTTTTCAGTGTACCATTGAAATGTAGAGCCCAGAACAAAATATAATCCCACCGTATGATATGACAAGCACAGAGAAAGACTTCCCAAATCTACAGCTTTCTTGGAAACTAAATTTTGATTAACTCACTCCAGGATTATATTTACTTCTTAACTACTGTATCTCGATATTGACTTTTAGGGGAATTAAAACTTTTAGGTCTTTTTGACATCCCCATTAATCATTTAAATTGACATACAGGTCTTTCATTTATTCCTGTCAAAACATATCTCACTGATTTTCACCCATTTTTTAAATCTAGTTAACTAATTTCAAATATTGACTCTGCCATTCATTATTTTAGCTATTCCTCTAAATTTTGAAACTTTTTAAAAATTTAATACAAATGGATAACAATTTGTTGAAATAAGATATTGCCATAGGGCAAAGTAGTGTCATCACCATCAAATTCATTTCATTGTATATTTAACATATATATGTGTATATATATAAAGTAAATTTTGCTGAGTTTTTATTATGTATCAGATCCATATAACGTCTTTTTATACATTACTTTGTTACATTTTCATGGTAATGCGGATACTCCTAATATCCCCGTTTTATGCATACAGAGTCTGAGGACCAAAGAAGCTAAGTTAAAACTCAGGTAGTCTTACTCCATAATTGGTACTTTTCTACTAAGATGAATTGCTTCTTCCTAAGGGAATGTTAAAAAATATTTATTTCTAAAGGAAAATCTTTTTTCATTTAATTTCAAAAGAAGGGGTTAGGACACAGTGAAAAGAAGTACAGTCATAAATTGTGAGAATTTGATTTGACTTGAACTTTTAAAGCAGTTCAACTCTGAGAATTATATGTATACACTGATAGTGAGCATGACCTTAAGGGTAAGGTATTATGACTATGAAAAAGCTAAAGGAAAACAGGAGACAGCCATAGATTAAGTAACTGAGGAAGGAAAACTGCCTAACCACTGAAGTCATTTTGTCTAATTTACTGGCATTTAGTGTCAGAGTACTGTAAAAAGGAAAAATTTTTTCCCTCTACCTATCTTAAGTTCGCTGGCTGGGGCCTTGGAAATTAGGCTAACAAAAGACAGATTAGCAAGAGAAAAACAAGTTTACTAACACGTTCATCCCGCATATACATGGGAACATTCAGAGAAGAGTAACTGAAAGCATGGTTAGAACTTGGACTTCTATAGCAGCTTCAAAAAAGAAGTAACAAGGCAAAGGAAAAATACTTTGATCTTCTAGTGACTAGCAAACTGTGGGAAGGCAAACATATGGGGAAATTAATGATGGATTAGGGCTAGTTTTAACGTTTGTTAGGTAGATTTCTTTGATTCCCTTTCTGAGCTGATAGGGGTCTAGGGTTGACTTGTGATTAACTTCTGTCTTGGCTGGCTTGGGGGTAAAACACAATTATTCTGCTTAGCTGTGGCAT
The DNA here is from genome assembly GCF_014754425.2 of Oryx dammah. Taxonomy (NCBI): domain Eukaryota; kingdom Metazoa; phylum Chordata; class Mammalia; order Artiodactyla; family Bovidae; genus Oryx; species Oryx dammah. Next base: position 105,667,876 of record NW_024070186.1, read on the forward strand.
GCAGGATCCAGTTCCCTGACCAGAAATTGAACCCGGGCCCCCTGCACTGAGGGCATGAAATCTTAACCCCTGGACCACAAAGGAAGTCCCTGCATACTCTGTTATCCTTTAATATAAATGGATGTCAGGCTCAGGAAGGCATAATTAACTTTATTTCCCATATAGAGTTCTAAAAATGTGTGTGTAAAGGAGCTGTGTAAAAATGTGTGAAATGTGTGAAAAATGTGTGTAAATGTGTGAAAAATGTGTGTAGATAAAACACTGAAAATGTACAAAAGCTGATGGGAAGTGGGGAACTTAATGCCAAGAGCTCTTAAAGAAGAATGCTTACCAAAAATCAGTGGCCTTGGATTCTTTCACCTCCCATCAGGGCATCTAAAAGTGCCTCTAGAGAACAGAGAATAATGAGATGGGAAACCATATTGTCTTTGGCTGTCACCAATGGCTGAGAAAGTTAATGGCAATTAATATGAGCACCAAATGTTGGCCAATGAACAAGAATAGTCCTGTCTACAACTGTCAACGACTCCTGTCTACCATTGTTTACTATAACCTAAGACTTCTGGGAAACCATCTCTTAAAGAGTGAATTTAATTTTAAGGCTATAGTCCACATTTTGTGAAAGAGTATAACACCAACAATAATTTGTTTTAAAGAGATTCTTCTCCTTTTCTACTATCATGATTGAAGCAGTGGGGAAAATTGCTTAAACTGTAAAATGAGAGCTAAATACTCTGGCTCTTATTCGTAATTATCTACTAACATAGAGTATGACCTTGGGCTAGTTATTTACTCTTGTTTTTTCAAGTGTAAAAATGAAAATAAAGCTAATGTCATTGCTAATATATTAACAATGGTGAAGCATATTTGAAAATGTAATGTCATATTTCAGTGTATAACTTCAAATAATCCATGTGCCACCCAGTTGCAACAATGCTCCACAGTCACTAAGGATCCATAACAATTATTAAATGTTATGTATTAAACATCATGAGCCCTCCCACCTCATAAAAATGTTTCTGACTTATAAACCTGAGAGTTATGCCTATGGAGCAAGTCAGTAAATTGAGAATAAATGATGTAATTGCCTAATATGTGTTCCACAGTCCTCATTTTTAGCCTGAAGGAGGAATGAGCTTTTAAACTTTTCCATAACAATGTTCTTTTTCAGAGTTAATGATCTACAGATATATTTGGTCATAAAAATAAGACCAATTGATTTCAAAACAACTCAAGCCTCAATTAACAGGATTCAAGCTCCCCCAAGGCTTTGTCAAGGTCTCTATTTTATTAAAGCATGCCAGGACTGTCAGAATTCAGGGAGCAAATGCTCAAATTGAGACAAATGTGTTTATTTGGTAGTGATTCACACTTGTGCAAAGTACCAGTTCCTAAACCAAGATTTTTTTCCTTTGTATTAAAATTTAAATTAAAATATATGATTTTCAAGTATAAACATTTGCATATAAAATTTCATATACCAAGAGCTTTCTGACCCTCCAGATTTTGTAAAGTGGACCTATGCCTAAAGAGCCAGACTTCTCATGTTCATTACAGAGTTTCAGAGCCTGTTTCTCTAGGCTTTTCTTTTATGACTGAACAACCCTTATATATGATCAGATATAAAAGGATCAGTGATCGTTCTTCCTTGAAATCCCAGTGGGCCTTCAAGTGTCATCTCTCACCAAACTTAAACCTATATCCTTGCTAGGCATTGTCAGACAAAGGCCAAGTTCCAACTCAGCTGGAACTCTGTATACGGTACTGCAGTCCTAGACCTCATGCTCACCTCACAGAGCAGCAATTTTTAATTGAGTCATGGACAATTTTGAAAATTTACTAAATTTACTGGGTATTCTAGAACATACTTCCAGAAAGATACACATATGTGTGTATGCATATATATATATATATATATATATATATATATAACTCACCAAAGTTAACCCATGGATCTAAGTGAGGAAAATATATCTCGGGAATTTTCGGGTCTCCTCTATTGTAATGCTCTGCTTGGGACCTAGAGTCCATTATGGACATAAATAATATTCCCTGACAGATAGTAATTAAATGTCTCATCATCCCTCACTCCTCCAACATGTACTGTTGGTTCTCATTATTCATAGTTGTTTTGCCCTAGAAGTCACCAGAAACATCGAATTAGCAAACACTGAACCATTGCTCCTAGGGAAAATCCAAATTATGTTCCTATGAACTTCTGGACACAATAGTTTTATCAACCAATCAATACATAATTTTGTTTCATCTGTGTTTCTATTTAAAGACATCTTATTTACTATATACTGTTTGATCACTTAAATTGAAATTGAACTTACAGTCAACTGTCTAATTCATAATCTATACAAAACTTCTCTATCACAGGTATTTTCTCCACAGCCCTCTCACTTATAGGAACACTAGACAGCACTTCTGCACTACTCACAGGGGCTATTTTAAACAGTGAAGTTACAAAAAAAAAAGGGGGGGGGCAGAAAAATGACCACTAAATAGACTAAGGAAAGAATACTTGTGAACAGTCTGAGAGCTGAAATAAGAATGCAAAGCATGGCCTGAGTGACCTGAGCTGGGGATGTGAGCTGTGGTCTACTCAAATTTTTCATAGTTCTGCGCATGAATACAAATGACTATGAAATCACCATGAATGCTGATTTTGAAGTTGCAAGAAGTTTGTAGCAAGTTGGCAGATTGGCAAATACAGAATCCACAGTTAATGAGAACTGACTATATACCTCCCTGCTAGCTTGTTACTCCCCATTTCCTGAAGGTATCTAAACAGCCCACTCCCTAATGTCAATATCCTTAATTTCCAAGTTTTGAATCCTACAGTGTACAGATTCAAAGTTTATATTTTACAAATGGTCTTTTAATATGCCACCAAATTTAATTCAGTTTGACCCCTACTTTAGTGAGCACTGGCTTCCCTTATGGCTCAGCTGGTAAAGAATCCACCTACAATGTGGGAGACCTGGGTTCGATCCCTGGGTTGGGAAGATCCCCTGGAGAAGGGAACAGCTACCCACTCCAGTATTCTGGCCTGGAGAATTCCATGGACTGTATAATCTATGGGACTGCAAAGAGTCGGACATGACTGAGTAACTTTCACTTCCTTCACTTCCTTCTTTCCTCAGTGAGCACTATAACCTAGAAGAATCCGGTCCTGTTCCCTTTAAATCCTAACGCTTGACACCATTCATACAATCTATTTATTAGTGTGTAAATCAGAGTTCATTTCTCTAGTACCAAAGTTTTTGTATACTTTTATAGAAAAATGATAATATCAATTATACAGAAATTCTTTAAAAGAATTTGAAAAGTAATGAAAGTCAGGTACTCCCTGGTGGTCTAGTGGTTAGCAGTCTGCGCTTTCACTGCTGAGGGCCTGGGTTCCATCCCTGGGGATCTAAGATCCCACAGTCCATGTGGTGTGGCCAAAAAACAACAAAAAACAAAAACTAACAAAAGTCAAACTGAGGGGAAGGCTAATATATAAGATGTATAAATGCAGATTTTATTATTCATTTTTAACCATGTCATTTCATTTATTGGTGGCACATTTTAATGGTTGGTATTGTGAACAGTCTATCATGATTATAAGAAAAGGATTTAGCTTTTTCAAGGAAGAAGTAAGTTTTGTTTTTTAACAGTTTTCACAGTGGTGTGATGGTAAGGATCCTGGTGCCCAATGTGCATTTCCCAGTGAATACAATAGATGTTGCTTGTTATTCTTTTTCAAAATAGCACCTTAAATTTCCACTCAAATTTAAGCCAAATCTGTGATCATAATAGAAGTCAGTGTTCCTTTGTTTCTTTTGAGCCACCTAAAAAAGTATCTCATCTTGCAATAGACCCTTTGTACTAAAATGCTATTAGAAATTAATTCATAACAAAGGGTCTGAGGCTTAGGAGACATGGGAAAAGTTACCACTGTGACATATATAGTGAGAGTGTTACAAAATGGAACTTAGAATTTCAAGCAAAGGTCTAATAGAAAATCCATAGAAGTTGATTCTGGCTCTGTTTTGACCCCATGCCCTGAAAAGTTGATGGTAAACCATAGCCTACAGCTCTTAAGGAGAAAGCCGTATGGTCTTCTTGATCAACTTTGCAGGGATATGTTGATCATATCCCTTATGCTATATCAATGGATATGACTGGATATATTCTATTTTCCTAAGCAAATTAAAATAAGAACTGTTTATATTTACAGTGACTTTTTGTTGGTGGCTGTCAAGTGGACCTTAGAAAGCGTCACTACAAACAAAGCTAGTGGAGGTGATGGAATTCCAGTGGAGCTGTTTAAAATCCTGAAAGATGATGCTGTGAAAGTGTTGCACTCAATATGCCAGCACATTTGGAAAACTCAGCAGTAGCCACAGGACTGGAAAAGGTCAGTTTTCATTCCAATCCCAAAGAAAGGCAATGCCAAAGAATGCTCAAACTACCACACAATTGCACTCATCTCACATGCTAGTAAAGGAATGCTCAAAATTCTCCAAGCCAGGCTTCAGCAATACATGAACCGTGAACTTCCTGATGTTCAAGCTGGTTTTAGAAAAGGCAGAGGAACCAGAGATCAAATTGCCAACATGCTCTGAATCATGGAAAAAGCAAGAGAGTTCCAGAAAAATATCTATTTCTGCTTTATCAGCTATGCCAAAGCTTTTGACTGTGTGGATCACAATAAACTGGAAAATTCTGAGAGAGATGGGAATACCAGAGCACCTGACCTGCCTCTTTAGAAATCTGTATGCAGGTCAGGAAGCAACAGTTAGAACTGGACATGGAACAACAGACTGGTTCCAAATAGGAAAAGGAGTACATCTAGGCTCTACGTCACCCTGCTTATTTAACTTATATGCAGAGTACATCATGAGAAATGCTGGACTGGAAGAAACACAAGCTGGAATCAAGATTGCCGGGAGAAATATCAATAACCTCAGATATGCAGATGACACCACCCTTATGGCAGAAAGTGAAGAGGAACTAAAAAACCTCTTGATGAAGGTGAAAGAGGAGTGTGAAAAAGTTGGCTTAAAGCTCAACATTCAGAAAACGAAGATCATGGCATTTGGTCCCATCACTCCATGGGAAATAGATGGAGAAACAGTGGAAACAGTGTCAGACTTTATTTTGGGGGGCTCCAAAATCACCGCAGATGGTGATTGCAGCCATGAAATTAAAAGACACTTACTCCTTGGAAGGAAAGTTATGACCAACCTAGATAGCATATTCAAAAGCAGAGACATTACTTTGCCGACTAAGGTCTGTCTAGTCAAGGCTACGGTTTTTCCAGTAGTCATGTATAGATGTGAGAGTTAGACTGTGAAGAAGGCTGAGCGCCAAAGAATTGATGCTTTTGAACTGTGGTGTTGGAGAAGACTCTTGAGAGTCCCTTGGACTGCAAGGACATCCAACCAGTCCATTCTGAAGGCGATCAACCCTGGGATTTCTTTGGAAGGAATGATGCTAAAGCTGAAACTCCAGTACTTTGGCCACCTTATGCGAAGAGTTGATTCATTGGAAAAGACTTTGATGCTGGGAGGGATTGGGGGCAGGAGAAGAAGGGGACGACAGAGGATGAGATGGCTGGATGGCATCACTGACTCAATGAACGCGAGTCTGAGTGAACTCCGGGAATTGGTGATGGACAGGGAGGCTTGGCATGCTGCGATTCACAGGGTCACAAAGAGTCAGACACGACTGAGCAACTGAACTGATACACTTATTTCTGTTTTTGTGATTACTGAATCTTTCCAGGGTTCAGTTCAGTTCAGTTCAGTCGCACCGTTGTGTCTGGCTCTTTGTGACCCCATGAATTGCAGCACGCCAGGCCTCCCTGTCCATCACCAACTCTCGGAGTTCACTCAAACTCATGTCCATCGAGTCAGTGATCCCATCCAGCCATCTCATCCTCTATCATCCCCAGGATTAACTAGCAGTTAATGAGTATTTATCATGAGTCCACCTTGTGTGGGGCTCAGTGAGAGGCGAAGTCATTTACAAAGCTCCTGCCTTCAATGTAATGTAAAGCTGTGCTGTCCAATACAGTAGCCACTACTCATAGCTGAATTTTTAATCTCTTTAAACTTAAATATGTGTGGGGAAGGGAGGGAGCTTTCCAGCTGGCATTAGTGGTAAAGAATTCACCTGCCAGTGCAGGAGACTCAAAAGAGGGAAGATGCCCTGGAGGAGAGCGTGGCAAGCTCTACAGTATTCTTGCCTGGGAAATCTCATGGACAGGGGAGCCTGGCAGGCTACAGTCAATGGAGTTGCAAAGAGTCAGATAAGACTGAGCATGCATACACACACGTGGGGAAGGGAGGCAGGAGTCTGAGGTCTCTCTGTTGGAGGAAATGAATCAATAAGTGTGATTTCTCTGATTCTAAGCACTTTCTGTTACTCATATAAGGTGTTCTTGGATTCACCTCATACTTCCTGAATGACCCTTCCTTATTTACCTAACCTAACGTAGTTGTCCTTTTTGGTTTTTGAAATCACTTTTCACCGAGCTCATAATATCCTTTTCAATTTTTAATTATTTCATTTCTCTCTTTGCAGTTTCTTTCTCTAAACTATCTTTAGTTTATATCTCTGCCATTTCAGGCCTACACACACACACACACACACACACAAAGCTACTAAATGTGCACCTAATATATGTTCACTAAAATATTTCATCCCAGCACCTAGCACAGTACTCAACAAATGGTAGGTTAACCAGCAGGAAATCCTGCTAATGGTTTATAAGCAGACCCTTACAAAGTGAAATGATAACTGACCTACCTTAAAGTATGAGAAAAATGTTCAACATTTAAAAAAACTGTTGAAAATACAAAATATAACCAAATTTCCTATTATTTAAAAGTATTCTTTCCAAATCACTTTTAAAATGTCATGTGAATTTTATGCTGTAATTTCTGACCTTACAAAATTGCCCTTAAAAATGACATATAGAGAGCACATATTTTCTATTTGAGAATTATCTCCTCTTTCTTCATTGGATTTCCCCAGTGGCTCAGCAAGTAAAGAATCCTCCTGCAATGCAGGAGACATAGAAGACACAGGTTCAATCCTTGGAGTGGGAAGATCCCATGGAGAAGGAAATGGCAATCTACTCCAGTGTTCTTGCCTGGAGAATTCCACGGACAGAGGAGCCTGGCAGGCTACAGTCCTTGGGGTCACAAAGTGTTGGACACGACTGAGTACATGGCATATAACACATATTCTTCGCAACTACATACTCATTCCCAATGTGTGCGACTACCAGGGATATACTATCCTTGTGTGATGATGGTCACTCCAGTATATTAAAACTCAACTGTAGTTTAACAAAGTTGTGCCAGTTCATACACATTCTTATTAAATGTTTGTATTTGCTACTGTTGTTACTAATCTTTATACATTTTTAACAGTGTTAAATTTTCTTTGAACTCTAAGTCATTAATGAATTATTGACTAATAATCTCAGTTAACAATTCTTTGTAAAATTTTCTCTACAATTCAAATAAAAGCATGAATTCACTGAGTATAACTGTTGATACATTTAGTACAGTCCTCCTCCAGATTCAGAAATTCAGTTACCCACAGTTCTAGACATTTGCTTTGCTGTGAACTAACATACAACTTTGTTTCATTGTTTGCTGTTACTCTGGCATCTCCTTCCTCTGGTAGCTTATTCTGCCTTCCTTGATAAAAGCAAATTTATAAAGCATTAAAGAAAGGCATTAAAGACAGATAAGCATCCAACAGAGCCTTCTAGGAAATAAGAGAAAAAATTTCAAAATAGAGGTACTTTTTTACAGTGTTGGTGAGAATATAACTTACTACATTTTTTACAAATGCAGTTTGACAGTGGACCTCAAGAAGCCCTTTTTTAAAAGCTTTTGGAGTTTTGCTTTTTTTTTTTTCCTAACAAAAGAGTAGGTACTTGAATAGCCATCCAACTTCATAGACCAAATAAATCAAGGATTTTCCTACTTGATGGGGCTTGCAGATAACAACTCCAGGTCTAAGAAGCAGAATCAGTTGAATTATTCAGTCTTTACTTTTCTTATGTCCCCAAAGTGGGTAATTCTGATGCAATAGGAGTTTAGTTGACATTTAATAACCATTCCCAAAGAATTTGTCCCTCTTGAAAAGTTCATTTTTCACTGTTGAGGAGAATGAATGAAGAAACACAAGTTTATTTGGAAAAGTCTGCACAGATACCTGGGCTTCCCTGGTGGCTCAGAGAATAAAGAATCTGGCTGCAATGCCAGAGACCCGGGTTGGATCCCTGGGTCAAAAAGACCCCCTGGATAAAGAAATGGCAATCCAATCCAGTGTTCTTGCCTGCAGAATTCCATGGACAGAGAGCCTGGTGGGGTACAGTCCATGGGGTCAACACGACTGTATAACACTTTCACTCACTTTTCAATGCATAAATATCTGTTGACTGTAATTTCAGTTCAGTTCAGTTCAGTCACTCAGTCGTGTCCGACTCTTTGGGACCCCATGAATCGCAGCACACCAGGCCTCCCTGTCCATCACCATCTCCCAGAGTTCACTCAGACTCATGTCCATTGAGTCTGTGATGCCATCCAGCCATCTCATCCTCGGTTGTCCCTTTCTCCTCCTGCCCCCAATCCCTCACAGCATCAAAGTCTTTTCCAATGAGTCAACTCTTCTCATGAGGTGGCCAAAGTACTGGAGTTTCAGCTTCAGCATCATTCCCTCCAAAGAAATCCCAGGGCTGATCTCCTTGCAGTCCAAGGGACTCTCAAGAGTCTTCTCCAACACCACAGTTCAAAAGCATCAATTCTTCGGCGCTCAGCCTTCTTCACAGTCCAACTCTCACATCCATACATGACCACAGGAAAAACCATAGCCTTGACTAGACGGACCTTTGTTGGCAAAGTAATGTCTCTGCTTTTCAATATGCTATCTAGGTTGGTCATAACTTTTCTTCCAAGGAGTATGCATCTTTTAACTTCATGGCTGCAGTCACCATCTGCAGTGATTTTGGAGCCCAAAAAATAAAGTCTGACACTGTTTCCACTGTTTCCCCGTCTATTTCCCATGAAGTGATGGGACTGGATGCCATGATCTTTGTTTTCTGAATGTTGAGCTTTAAGCCAACTTTTTCACTCTCCTCTTTCACTTGCATCAAGAGGCTTTTTAGTTCCTCTTCACTTTCTGCCATAAGGGTGGTGTCATCTGCATATCTGAGGTTATTGATATTTCTCCCAGCAATCTTGATTCCAGCTTGTGTTTCTTCCAGTCCAGCGTTTCTCATGATGTACTCTGCATATAAGTTAAATAAGCAGGGTGACAATATACAGCCTTGACGGACTCCTTTTCCTATTTGGAACCAGTCTGCTGTTCCATGTCCAGGTCTAACTGTTGCTTCCTGACCTGCATACAGATTTCTCAAGAGGCAGGTTAGGTGGTCTGGTATTCCCATCTCTTTCAGAATTTTCCACAGTTTATTGTGATTCACACAGTCAAAGGCTTTGGCATAGTCAATAAAGCAGAAATAGATGTTTTTCTGGAGCGCTTTTGCTTTTTCCATGATCCAGCGGATGTTGGCAATTTGATCTCTGGTTCCTCTGCCTTTTCTAAATCCAGCTTGAACATCTGGAAGTTCACGGTTCACGTATTTCTGAAGCCTGGCTTGGAGAATTTTGAGCATTCCTTTACTAGCATGTGAGATGAGTGCAATTGTGCGGTAGTTTGAGCATTCTTTGGCATTGCCTTTCTTTGGGATTGGAATGAAAACTGACCTTTTCCAGTCCTGTGGCCACTGCTGAGTTTTCCAAATGTGCTGGCATATTGAGTGCAGCACTTTCACAGCATCATCCCTCAGGACTTGAAACAGCTCCACTGGATTCCATCACCTCCACTAGCTTTGTTCATAGTGATGCTTTCTAAGGCCCACTTGACTTCACATTCCAAGATGTCTGGCTCTAGATTAGTGATCACATCATCATGATTATCTGGGTCGTGAAGATCTTTTTTATATAGTTCTTCTGTGTATTCTTGCGACCTCTTCTTAATATCTTCTACTTCTGTTAGGTCCATACCATTTCTGTCCTTTATCGAGCCCATCTTTGCATGAAATGTTCCCTTGGTCTCTCTAATTTTCTCGAAGAGATCTCTAGTCTTTCCCATTCTGTTGTTTTCCTCTATTTCTTTGCATTGATCGCTGAAGAAGGCTTTCCTATCTCTTCTTGCTATTCTTTGGAACACTGCATTCAGATGCTTATATCTTTCCCTTTCTCCTTTGTTTTTCACTTCTCTCCTTTTCACAGCTATTTGTAAGGCCTCCCCAGACAGCCATTTTGCTTTTTTGCATTTCTTTTCCATGGGGACTGTAATTAGTTATCTTTTTTTTTTTGCACATGTGAATCAGTTACCCACAGTTTGAAAGTGGCTACTGAAATTGTGGCTATAGATCCCCTGGAGAAGGAAATGGTAACCCACTCTGGTACTCTTGCCTGGAAAATCCCATGGATGGAGAAGCCTGGTGGGCTACTGTTCATGGGGTCGCAAAGAGTCGGATACAACTGAGCGACTGAGCGACTTCACTTTCACTGTATCTGTCCTACCTGAAGAGCTTAGTAAAACTATAGGTCAAACTAACCACCTAATTTTTGGGATCCCAGACTGAACTTATTGAATACTGGAAGCAGTTTTCATAATGATGAAAACTTGAATAAAGCATTCAGGAAGGTATCCAATTCATGGATCTACCTATAAGGGATCACTTATAATGACAGACTTTCATCATTGCTCATTTGTTTATCTATGTCATCCTACAAGCACAGTGCTTTGTGATTTTGGTACCATATTTGCACACTTTATGGTACCATATTTGTACTTTACTTTCAGTTGTATCTTTTTTTTTAAAGAACCCCCCTTTTAAAAATCTTCCAAATGACAGTTGATTCATGTATTAAAATATTAGCAAAATAACTGTTTCTTGTTTCATTAAGTGCCCAATAGGATTGACCAGACCAGTCTTTCATCAGTAAATTAGATAGGTTTTAGGCTTAGCTATTGCGCTATATGGGCTTCCTACATGGCTCAGTGGTAAAGAAACCACCTGCTAATGCAGGAGATGTGGGTTCAATCCCTGGGTGGGGAAGATCCCTTGGAGGAGTAAATGGCAACCTACTCCAGTATTTGTGTCTGGTAAATCCCATGGGCAGAGGAACCTGGCAGGCTACAGTCCATAGCATTGCAAAGAATTGAACACGACTTAGCGACCAAACAACAAAAACAAATTACACTATATATTACACACCTGCAGCTAAACTTAACCATAATGAAATGCTTATTTGAAGGTTGTATTAACCTCTCAGTCTTTGGAGGTTAATTGGCTAGCAAAATTGCATGAACTCAATATAGACTACCAATCATTCCTGCTACTTACTTAACCACACTCTCTTATTAGTGGTATTGTGTGTGTGTTTCCTACCTTTTAATTTTTTTCCTTAATGCTTGATAAATGAGAGGAATACCTTTAAAATGAAAGGAATACTTCTGTTTGTGTTATACAGAAAGACCGATGTTCTCTTATACCCGTATGTTATATTTTCATCATTCAACACTATGAATATTACTTGGGATGCTTAAAAAGAGAAGATGGGCCTGGTTATAACATTTAATGGTCTGTGTTCCTAATTATGGTTTCAAATTAACAATATAAAATTAAATTTATTGTTTTGATAAGTAGCCCTCAATTAGAACTGTTTTATAAATAATGATCCCCTTCTGTCTTATTCAGAAACAGTAGTATATGCTTTGCCAAAAGTTTATTTAATATAGTTGATTGAGTACCTTTTTGTTTGTTTATTGACCATTGGAAACATCTAGCTATATTATTTTAAATTATTGCATCTTTCCATATTGTCTGACTCAATGTAAGCTGTCTTAAGTTATTATTTGAACAAAACAAGATAAGAAAAAAGCACAATCTCAGTTTTACTTCCATACACCTCTAAGTCATCTTTTCTAGCTGGAGGGTGGGGAGAGAGGTTGAGGATAATAAAACTGGATTTCAAGAAGACCATAAGCCTCAATATTATACTCAACTGTTTTTATTAAAACTCAATTTCTTTAACCTCGGTGTTCCAGTACAATAGCAAGGTTGATCATTATACACCTACAGAGTAAAAAACCAAAATTGCTAAAAATTACAAACCAAAAATAGCACAAGGGCTATTTGCCACAAGTTAGATAGGAAATTGTAAATAACAAAATTTTAGAGACAACTATGACATTTTATTTTAATTTTATCTACATGTGATAATATTTTCATCTGTTTTTTATCGACATGTGACAATATTTTCATCTGTATTTAAGGTGAATAAGGTGCAAACCTTATTTTCATCTGTATTTAATAATGTACTTCAAACAGCTTTGGATTCATCTTACTGCTGCAACCTTATTTTCATCTGTATTTAATAATGCACTTCAAACAGCTTTGGATTCATCATGCTGCTGCAGTAAAAGCTATATGTTGGGAATATAGCAAGTCTAGGGAAGATGCACTGCCTTGGACATGTTTGTTTGTGCCTGTCTCCAACACTTGTGACCCTATGGACTGTAGCCTGCCAGGTTCCTCTGTCCATTGGACATGTTACAGCTCTCAAATAATTGTCCCCATGTTGAGGTTTTAGGCTATACATTAGCATAAAACCAATAATTGAAATATTTCCATCTTTCCACAAGGTAAAGAGTAATTGATCCAGAAAGCTGTGTGCTTACGGATGTCAATATCGATACAAGCTCAGTGTGATTATAAAGAAAGGAAGGAAGTGTGTGAGAGTGTGTGTGTTCACGTGCATGTATGAGCTTGTATGTGAGTGCAATGTCTAGTTTTTGGAGTAGCAGACTGCTAACACAGAAAAAAACACTGGACAATGAGCTTGTACTTTTGCATGTGCTGTTTTTAGCTTTCATTTACTGGATATGTAACCTTGGGTAGATGATTAAGTAGTCTTTTCTAAGCCCTAATTTCCTTCCATATCAACTTGTCCATGTTAAGGAATGTTTTGTTAAGTATAAAACCATGTGTGGAAAGATTTATACAAAGGGGAATTGTTTAAAATTTTCTTTTCATTTCAGGATTAAAAATGGAAATAATATTAAAGGTACAGAAAATCTTGGAACTTACTCATCCAACCTGATTTTACATTTGAGAGGAGAGACACAGAGAAGATAAACAACTTGACCAAGCTAACAATGTTCAAATATCTCGTTATTTTTGGATCCAAAGCTGTTTTATTTTTTCTTTTTATATTTTAAATAGAAGTATGGTAAACATGAAATATTATATTAGTTTCTGATGTATAATATAGTTATTTAACATTTAAATACATTATGAGTTGATCACCATGATAAGCTTAGTAACCATCTGGTATCACACAAAGTTATTACTGTATTGTTGACTATATATTACATTACCAAGACTTATTTACTTTATAAGTGGTTTGTACCTCTTTATCTATTTTACCCAACCTTCCACCCCACCCACCCCCCACCCTCACTTCTGACCCCTGGTGACAATAAGTTTGTTCTCTGTATCTATGAGTCTGTTTCTGGTATGTTTAGTTTGCTCATTTGCTTTTTTGTTGTGTTTTTTTAATAGAAGGATAATTGCTCTACAATGTTATGATGGTCTCTTGCTGTACATCAATGCAAATCAATCATAATTATATATATCCCGCTTCTCTTAAGCTTCCCCCTCATTCCACCCCTTTAGGCTGTCATGGAGGGCAAGACGGGACTCCCTGTGCGATACAGCAGTTCTCCACTAGTTATTTATCTTGTAAACCATGGTGTATATTCAATGCTACTTCCTCAAGTTGTCCTATCCTCTCCTTCTCCCGCTGTGTCCACCAGACCATTCTCTATGTCTGCATCTCCATTTCTTCTCTGTAAGTATGCTTTTTTAAATTATACATATAAATTAAATCTTGCAATATTTGTCTTTTTAAACTTATTTCAGTTAATATCCTCTAGATTTATCTATGTTGTCACAAGTGGCAAGATTTCATGCTATTTTTGTATCTGAATAGTATTCCAATGTATATGTGTGCATATATATAGATATTTACATATGTATATATCACATCTTCTTTATCAAAGGATATGTAAGTCACTTCCAAATCTTAGCTACTGTAGGTAATGCTGCAGTGAACATAGGGACACATATATCTTTTCAAACTAGTATTTTTGTTTCTTCTAAGAATCCAGAAGTAGAGTTGCTGGATCATATGGTAATTTTATTTTTAGTTCCTTAAGGAAACTCCATACCGTGTTCTGTAGTGGATACACCAATTTACATTCCTATGAACAGTGTTCCCTTTTCTCCACATCTTCCCCAATACTAGTTATTTGTTGTCTTTTTGATAATCGCCATTGTGGTAGCTGTGAGGTGATCTCATTGCAATTTTGATTTGCATTTCCCCAGTGATCAGTGATGTTGAGTATCTTTTCATGTGTCTGTTAGCCATCTGTTTATCTTTGGAGAGATGTCTATTCAGGTTCTCTGCACATGTTTTAATCATAGTGTTTATTTTTGCAGAGCTATTTTAGAATTATAATTTTATACTCATTTCAGACAAAAAAAAACTTAATTATTTCCATCTATGACTTATAGATCTGTAATAGAAAGAATGGAAATCAATTAACTCTGTTTATTATATTATTTGACATTTGTATTCTTTTGTTTATTAAATATTTTATGAAGGCTACTGACAAGAAAAATAATAGCTGATTTGTTCCAGCTAATCATTAAGTGGTAAATAATAGAGTACCTAAAAGGAGTGAAGAATAAAAGAAGCTTAGATAATCTGTACATTAGACATTGAAATCTTGGTTAATCAAAATTTAATTTCTCATGTTCTCTCTTTAATATCTTTAGGAGATTGCAGAAGGTGCATAGAATTTGAGTTTGTTCTGTCCTTTGGAAAAATCTTTCTTATCTATGTCAATCTTTCAAATCAATAATAGGTATATACACACACACACACACACACACACACACACACACATATATATATATATATATATATATATAGTTTGTTTTAGGATATAATGAAATGTTTAAGGTAATTATCTTATAAATCAGAAGAATCTAAACTTCAGCCTATAACACAGCCATCTATTCATTAATGTAGCCAAATTCACTTGAGCATCTTCCGTATTACATTCAGTTACGTTTTTGGTTGTATGCCTCTATGAATGCAAAGATGAACCAGAGATATAGCTTGTCCTCAAAAGCTCATGTGAGAAAAAGGAAAAAAGGATCACAAGGATACATAACATTATGTAAAAGGTATTAAATACTTAAGAAAATATTAAACTAGTTCTTGAAGCCTAGATTGGTTCTGTGCATGTAATTGGTCCTATAACAAAGATACAGTGGCAAAAAAGTAATAATAATGGAGTAGAAGCTGCCATATTTAGGTGCCTCTGAAGCACAAGCTGGAATCAAGATTGCTGGGAGAAATATCAATAACCTCAGATATGCAGATGACACCACCTTTATGGAAGAAACTGAAGAAGAACCAAAGATCCTCCTGATGAAAGTGAAAGAGGAGAGTGAAAAAGTTGGCTTAAAACTCAACATTCAGAAAACTAAGATCATGGCATCCGGTCCCATCACTTCATGAGAAATAGATGGTGAAACAGTGGAAATAGTGGCTGACTTTTTTTTGGGGGGGGGCTCCAAAATCACTGCAGATGGTGACTGCAGCCATGAAATTAAAAGATGCTTACTCCTTGGAAGAAAAGTTATGACCCACCTAGACAGCATATTAAAAAGCAGAGACATTACTTTGCCAACAAAGATCCGTCTAGTCAAGATTATGGTTTTTCCAGTGGTCATGTATGGATGTGAGAGTTGGACTATAAAGAAAGCTGAGCACAGAAGAACTGATGCTTTTGAACTGTGGTGTTGGAGAAGACTCTTGAGAGTCCCTTGGGCTGCAAAGAGATCCAATCAGTCAATCCTAAAGGAGATCAGTCCTGGGTGTTCATTGGAAGGACTGATGCTAAAGCTCAAACTCCAATACTTTGGCCACCTGATGTGAAGAGCTGATTCATTTGAAAAGACCCTGATGCTGGGAAAGCTTGAGGGCAGGAGAAGGGGACAACAGAGGATGAGATGGTTGGATGGCATCACCGTCTTAATGCACATGGGTTTGGGTGGACTCTTGGAGCTGGTGATGGACAGGGAGGCCTGGTGTGCTGTGGTTCATGGGGTTGCAAAGAGTTGGACACGACTGAGCGACTGAACTGAACTGAGTTAGCTATCAATAAAGTGTTTTTTTCTTATGACTTCATGTTTTATGAAGATGATACAAAGATTGAGAATAATCTTTAACAAGCTATTGTTTGTTATATAAAGGGGGTGTAGTGTGTTCCAGTATCAGTTGTGATTCCTCTTCACAAAGCTTCCTGAGGGGATAGACCCTACCTTGTTCACTGTTATAGTACTAAGGCTTATCATTGCACCACAAGACATAGTTAACCACTCAAATATTTGTTGAGTGAATATGTACATGAGTGAGCACATAGATGATTGGATGAAATTAAGGTGTAATAATCTATAAATGGTTTCACTGTGTCTGCCCTCTGATGCTCTCTTGCAACACCTACCATCTTACTTGAATTTCTCTTACCTTGGGCATGGGGTATCTCTTCATGGCTGCTCCAGCAAAGCACAGCCGCTACTCCTTACTTTGGATGAGGGGTATCTCCTCCAGCTGCCCTTCCTGACCTTCAGTGTGGGAGGGCTCCTCTAGGCCCTCCTGCACCCGCACAGCCACCACTCCTTGGACGTGGAGTTGCCCCTCCTGGCCGCCACCCCTAGCCTTGGGCATGGGGTTGCTGCTCCCAGTCGCTAACCTGGCATTGGGCGTGGGGTTGCTCCTTCCTGCTGCTGCCCTTGGCCTTGGGTGAGGCCCCTGGCCTCGGACTTGGGGTGGCTCCTCTCAGGCGCCGCCCCTGGCCTCAGACATGGGGTATCTCCTCCCGGCCGCCGCCCCTGCCAGGAGAACAGAAATCTAGTCAATTTATTCACACTAGGAGCACAGCCTTGTCTAACTCAATGAAACTAAGCCATGCCCGTGGGGCAACCCAAGATGGGTGGGTCATGGTGGAGAAGTCTGACAGATTGTGGTCCACTGGAGAAGGGAATGGCAAACCACTTCAGTATTCTTGCCTTGAGAACCCCATGAACAGTATGAAAAGGCAAAATGATAGGATACTGAAAGAGGAACTCCCCAGGTCAGTAGATGCCCAATATGCTACTGGAGGTCAGTGGAGAAATAACTCCAGAAAGAATGAAGAGTTGGAGCCAAAGCAAAAACAATACCCAGCTGTGGATGTGACTGGTGATAGAAGCAAGGGCCAATGCTGTAAAGAGCAATATTGCATAGGAACCTGGAATATCAGGTCCATGAATCAAGGCAAATTGGAAGTGGTCAAACAGGAGATGGCAAGAGTGAACGTCGACATTCTAGGAATCAGTGAACTAAAATGGACTGGAATGGCTGAACTTAACTCAGATGAGCATTATATCTACTACTGTGGGCAAGAATCCCTTAGAAGAAATGGAGTAGCCATCATGGTCAACAGAAGAGTCCGAAACACAGTACTTGGATGCAATCTCAAAAACGACAGAATGATCTCTGTTCGTCTCCAAGGCAAACCATTCAATATCACAGTAATCCAAGTCTATGCCCCAACCAGTAATGCTGAAGAAGCTGAAGTTGAACAGTTCTATGAAGACCTACAAGACCTTTTAGAACTAACACCCAAAAAAGTCCTTTTCATTATAGGGGACTGGAAGGCAAAGGTAGGAAGTCAAGAAACACCTGGAGTAACAGGCAAATTTGGCCTTGGAATACGGAATGAAACAGGGCAAAGACTAATAGAGTTTTGCCAAGAAAATGCACTGGTTATAGCAAACACCCTCTTCCAACAACACGAGAGAAGACTCTACACATGGACATCACCAGATGGTCAACACCGAAATCAGATTGATTATATTCTTTGCAACCAAAGATGGAGAAGCTCTATCCAGTCAACAAAAACAAGACCAGGAGCTGACTGTGGCTCAGATCATGAACTCCTTATTACCAAATTCAGATTGAAATTGAAAAATAGGGAAAACCGCTAGACCATTCAGGTATGACCTAAATCAAATCCCTTATGATTCTACAGTGGAAGTAAGAAATAGATTTAAGGGCCTAGATCTGATAGATAGAGTGCCTGATGAACTATGGAATGAGGTTTGTGACATTGTACAGGAGACAGGGATCAAGACCATCCCCATGGAAAAGAAATGCAAAAAAGCAAAATGCCTGTCTGGGGAGGCCTTACAAATAGCTGTGAAAAGAAGAGAGGCGAAAAACAAAGGAGAAAAGGAAAGATATAAGCATCTGAATGCAGAGTTCCAGAGAACAGCAAGAAGACATAAGAAAGCCTTCTTCAGCGATCAGAGCAAAGAAATAGAGGAAAACAACAGAATGGGAAAGACTAGAGATCTCTTCGAGAAAATTAGAGAGACCAAGGGAACATTTCATGCAAAGATGGGCTCGATAAAGGATAGAAATGGTATGGACCTAACAGAAGCAGAAGATACTAAGAAGAGGTGGCAAGAATACACAGAAGAACTGTACAAAAAGGATCTTCATGACCCGGATAATCACGATGGTGTGATCACTCATCTACAGCCAGACATCCTGGAATGTGAAGTCAGGTGGGCCTTAGAAAGCATCACTACGAACAAAGCTAGTGGAGGTGATGGAATTCCAGTTAAGCTATTTCAAATCCTGAAAGATGATGCTGTGAAAGTGCTGCACTCAATATGCCAACAAATTTGGAAAACTCAGCAGTGGCCACAGGACTGGAAAAGGTCAGTTTTCATTCCAATCCCAAAGAAAGGTAATGCCAAAGAATGCTCAGACTAGCGCACAATTGCACTCATCTCACATGCTAGTAAATTAATGCTCAAAATTCTCCAAGCCAGGCTTCAGAAATATGTGAACCGTGACCTTCCAGATGTTGAAGCTGGTTTTAGAAAAGGCAGAGGAACCAGAGATCAAATTGCCAACATCCTCTGGATCATGGAAAAAGCAAGAGAGTTCCAGAAAAACATCTATTTCTGCTTTATTGACTATGCCAAAGCCTTTGACTGTGTGAATCACAATAAACTGTGGAAAATTCTGAAAGAGTTGGGAATACCAGACCACCTAACCTGCCTCTTGATAAATCGGTATGCAGGTCAGGAAGCATCAGTTAGAACTGGACATGGAACAACAGACTGGTTCCAAATAGGAAAAGGAGTCCGTCAAGGCTGTATATTGTCTCCCTGCTTATTTAACTTATATGCAGAGTACATCATGAGAAATGCTGGACTGGGAGAAACACAAGCTGGAATCAAGATTGCTGGGAGAAATATCAATAACCTCAGATATGCAGATGACACCACCCTTATGGCAGAAAGTGAAGAGGAGCTAAAAAGCCTCTTGATGAAAGTGAAAGAGTAGAGTGAAAAAGTTGGCTTAAAGCTCAACATTCAGAAAATGAAGATCATGGCATTTGGTCCCATCACTCCATGGGAAATGGATGAGGAAACAGTGGAAACAGTGTCAGACTTTATTTTTTTGGGCTTCAAAATCACTGCAGATGGTGATTGAAGCCATGAAATTAAAAGATGCTTACTCCTTGGAAGAAAAGTTTTGAGCAACCTAGATAGCATATTCAAAAGCAGAGACATTATTTTGCCAACTAAGGTCCGTCTAGTCAAGGCTATGGTTTTTCCTGTGGTCATGTATGGATGTGAGAGTTGGACTGTGAAGAAGGCTGAGCACCGAAGAATTGATGCTTTTGAACTGTGGTGTTGGAGAAGACTCTTGAGAGTCCCTTGGACTGCAAGGAGATCCAACCAGTCCATTCTGAAGGAGATCAGCCCTGGGATTTCTTTGGAAGGAATGATGCTAAAGATGAAACTCCAGTATTTTGGCCACCTCATGCGAAGAGTTGACTCATTGGAAAAGACTCTGGTGCTGAGAAGGATTGGGGGCAAGAGGAGAAGGGGATGACAGAGGATGAGATGGCTGGATGGCATCACGGACTCAATGGACGCGACTCTGAGTGAACTCCAGGAGTTGGTGATGGACAGGGAGGCCTGACGTGCTGCGATTCATGGGGTCGCAAAGAGTCAGACACGACTGAGCGACTGAATTGAATCTATAAATAATGAAGCCATGTAATGATGTTCTGTAGTGCCCAGTGCTTTTCCATGGATTCCAAATTTGGGGTCTGTTATCTAAATGTCCATTCCTCCCTTTTGGTCTAATTATCAATCAGAAGATATTTTAATCTGTCTTTTAAACCTAAGAATAACAATATAATGATATAGCCTTGTCTCTTGTTCCTAAAGGGCTAAGAAATTATTATGGACAATCTCTCTTTTTCTGTGGTGCCTTCGTTTGTAGGAAGGGGTCAGTATCCTTTAGTCTAGCAGGAGCATTTTTCCCTGTAATCCAAAACAATTTAGAGGACAAGGTGATGAGGAGAAATACAGAAGGCAGAATACTTGTAGAAGTCTCTGCTCATAGTCTATTAAAAATTAATCCACTATTTCAACTAAAATATATTCTACTAATAAAATCTACTACTATATCAAAAAAGTTCATGTATGATCAAGAACCAAGGATCTTCACTAAAAAATTTGATAAGATTTTAATAAAAGATGATTGACAAACACAAGGTTTAAGGAAAGTAACAAGAGATAGAGTAGTATTGGGGGATGAATAGCAATACAGAGACGTTACCACCTAGGACTGAAGGGGCATCTCAGCCTGGGTAGCTGTAAGGGAGTGCAGCTAGGCAGGAACTAGGACCTGTGATAGAGGTAACATCCAGACAGAACACAGCAACCTGAAAGGAAAGGACTTGACAAAATAAAGTCACTCTCTCCTCCTACTTGCTGATCTGCTAACAGCATCAACAAGAAGCCAAAGGGTAAGGAAGCCTTTGACATGTTCTTGGGGCCAATTCCCCATAGAGACCAAAGTATGGAAATACAGGTCATGGATCTGGAAGGCCAAAGGTTAGGGCATCATTAAACACTACTTTCCACCAATATAGTTCTGTTCCTAAACTAGACCCCCAGTACTAGCTAAAAGAGATCTTCAGAGAGACATTGATGTCTTATAATGTGCTTAATTCCCTGATTTAAGAATATATGACCTATCAGATTCTGACTTCCAGAACTGACCAAAGAAGAGGTGGTTACTTGTACTGTAAACAAATTTACACAGGATTCCTTTAACAAAGAGCTTCATAACAAAGTTATGAAGCTGATTTATATAAATGATAGGTAAAATCTACCATTCATACATGACTATATCATTAGTACCTATTTTAGAGTCCCTGCTCCCCTGAAGTATAAGAAAATTTCCTGCTTATTTTGTACTTCTGAGCACTAGTAAAGAGTCTTATTTATGGAAATAAGTGTTTAACAATTTTTTTAAGATTCTTGTGTTGAATTATATTGAGATAACAAAGGGAGTGATCATAACCTCAGAAATAAGAGATTTGAACACTTGTCTTCTTTAATTTCTAGATGGTTAACTCCCCATGGTCTTCTCTATAATGTTAATTAAAAAAAAGTAACTAGTTTGAAAAATGAAGGGAATATGACTAATATAAGCCTCCTCCAGTGGCTCAGTGACATCCTTTTGCCAAGAAGAGAGAAATGAAACAAAAGCCTAAAATGAGAAAGAGACAGCTAAGCAATACTCCTTATGAATTGCAACACTATTTTGATGGTTAAAAAAAAATCTATTTGTTCCTGGCCCTTTGACATACCTCCTTACAGTAATTTCATTTTGCTCTTAATAATGCACATTATTTTTTACTATTATTCAATTTCTTTTTTGTTTTCTCCAGCAAATAAGAGATTTCTTCTTAAAAGAGAGGCAGACATATGCTAAAAGATGAGAATGAGGAATAGATGCCCAAATTAGGATTAGTACTCAGAAATTCCTAATGATGCTGTAATTCCCAGAGGAAAATATTTATTTATGTAAAGACATTCAGTTAATTATTTATAGAAGTAAAACTCAGGAAAATTCCACTCCCACTGTTTTGATCTACATGTACTATCCCTAGAGGCCTTGTCTCCTGCCATATGGGTTTCCATTCTCAGAAGCACAAAGTCCCTCTTTAATACTGCCTTTTTAAAAAATGCAATTTTTAATAGTCACAATGACAGTTTTTAAGGTCCACTATTTTATAGTCTTATTGCCCTTTAAAAAAAAAACAAAAACCTTTTTTTCCATAAATACTGGAATGACATACATTTGGATGTCTTAACAAGTTCAAAAGCCAGAATTAACTTATATGCTTGCATCACCAACGTCATCAGCTAGGGTAACACCACTCAGTGTCTAAGACTTAATGGCCCTCCACATATGTCTGATAATGCCAGGCACAACTTCATGCTCCAGAAGAGGCCAAAGAAAGGCCCAGATAATATCAATCTTGGCAAATGGAGGGTAGAAGAAGGGGAGCGTGAAGGGAATCATTTATTTAAAACACATGAAGCTTGGATTTTTCCTTTTGAAATAAAAGGAGAGAGGAAGTATTGAAATATAGCAGGTTTTTCATAATGAAAGCATCCTAAAAATATGAAATGTTTTATGACAGCATTTCCCAGGAAATTATAGAGCTCCCCAGGAAAGAACAACACTTCCTGCATGAGTAGTTTCCACCTTTGTACACCCCATTTGTTTTTTCTGTGATTTTTTAAATATCCATTTGAAAAATTATAATTTTGTAACAGCCACTCGAGTGAAAAGTATTAAGAGGAATCATCTAATGGTAATGACGATAGCAATCAAAGGTACAAATCACTGCTACTCGTTCTCACATTTTAATGCAAGGGCTTTTAGGAATCATACTGAAAGTTTATCATAGAAGGGCATGACTGATAGTCATTACCTATTCAAAAGCAAATGTGAAAATATAATGGCCCAAACACTCCATTAAAAAAAGATTTAAGTTTGTAATGGAGACACACAATTTTATCGTGCCCTTCATATAACCAATAATCCGAGTTCAATCAGCTGAAATAATATTTTATTAAAAAGGTATAGGCTTATAGCAGACCCATACTTTATAGTGTCCCTCATAATACCCATTGTCCCTAGTTCAATCAGCCTACTTAAAGAATTTTCCCTTTGGGGAAAATAAGAAAATAATTTTTCTTTTTCCTGATGTTAGATAAGAAGACCATTGCCATCCCTTAGTGCTTACATCTTTCTAGCCCAGTGGAGGTTGCATGCAAAACTTGAACACATCCTGAAGTGTGATTAAAAATCCTTAAGCATATTGGACAGGATCCTATACAGATGATGATCATCTTCATTATTTTCTGGAACAACCCAAAGATTGCATAATTCTGAGGAAAAATAATAGGGAAAGCAAGCCAAAATTGCGGGCTGAATATGCCTTTTTGTCCTTCAAAACACTGCCTTCTATGTGTTGCAACTGAGTGCCTGGAGTTGTCAGAAGGGAAGTGAAAAATGCTCTCCAATGGTATGAAATTGGTGTCTTTGGGGAGAATAACATGACATCTATTATGTTATCCTCATAATAGATGACATTCTTGAAAAATTACTTATAGCTGTCTTATCCAGAGCTTTACCAATCTTACCATCAGCTATGCTTGTTTCTTTTGAAACTACCAAAACATACTTCTAAACTCTAAAATGGTGGGGAGTTAAATGAATTTATAACTAAATTCTAAAATGTTCTGTTGAAAGGCTGATTTCCTCTCTCCTGGAGAAAAGGATATGAGATTATCAGAAAGATAATGCCAATTGCCATTAACAGAAGTTAGGCCCACTCTCTGCGGTGATTCAGAAAGGACTTTTGTAGACAAAATATTGCAGATGTAAAACTGGCATAGCCAGTAGTAATGGGTGACCTTTGGCAAAGGAAAGGATGACAATCCCAAAACACAATGATCCAGGGCCAGGGCCAAAAGAGGAAAGGACTGGAACAACAAAGGTGAATTCAAATGAATATTCCTGGATGTACTGTTCTCATGCAGTAAAATTCTAGGAAATGCTGAGAGACTGAATAAAGAGACAAAGGTATATCAAGCCTCACTAAACTGAATGAGAAAAAGCATGAACCACTGGCTTCAGTAAACTTACTGACACACAGTTAAGAGTTTTTCCAGGAATTTTGAGTTTATGAGTGTTAATGATGTGTTAATTTTTGATAATTTAGATAGTGTTTTCTTTTCGTTAAATACTTTACTTGTGCAGCTAATGGTAGATATTCTCAAGGGTACAGGGAATGGAGGTAGAGGAAATATGCTAATCAATAATATCCATAAAAATAAGTAGCTGGGAGAATTTAAGAAAAAAAGTGTGAGTATCGGTATAGTCTGGGCTTCTCTGCTGGCTCAAATAGTAAAGAATCCGCCTGCAATGCAAGAGATGCTCAGACACTACTGAGCGACTAACATACTTCACTTCACATGGGTATAGTATATGTCATCAATAGATGTTTGAATCCCAGGTTGATGGTTATCGCCACTAATGTTTTCATATTCATCATCCTCACAGATCAGGGTCCCAAGAACATAAGTCATTTAACTAAGATCACAGACATTCTAGATGACCCCCATCAAATTTAAACTCCTGTTATAAGATTCACGCCTCATGCAATCTATTTCAGGATATGGAAATGAATGTGCATATATCACTGTGGAAAAGTCATTTAATGATAGTTTGATGAAGGTTATATTTTTATTTATTTTGTGAACCTCAAAAAGCTAAAGTTATTATTCTTTTATTATTAATGATAAAGTAATAAAAGGGCTTCTCTGGTGGCTCAGACAGTAAAGAATCTGCCTGCAGTGCAGGAGACCTGGGTTCTATCCCTAGGTTGGGAAGATCCCCTGGAAGAGGACATGGCAACCCACTCCAGTATTCTTGCCTGGAGAATCCCCATGGACAGAGGAGCCTGGCCAGCTATAGTCCATGGAGTCACAATGAGTCAGACATGACTGAGCAACTAAGCACGATGATAAATTTAAATTGTACCTACAGATTCCAATTTGCTAATATTAAAGGAAGCTGGTACTTATCAAGAAGCAGAATGGATTCCACTGAAGACATGGCCATCTTTCCCACAGGCATATGTCATATTCTCCCCTAAAGATAAGCTAGAATGTATGCAGTTACATAAGTTAGTAGTCCTTAAATAATCTTATACAAAAATATTTAACAACCCATGGGTCATTTTTCAGTGGGATAGAAAAAAATCATCTCTTCATCCTGTTTTTTTCCTATATAAATATACAGCTGATATACAATTATCTAGAATCTAGGAATCAAGATAAAGGTAAAAATTCAAAATTCTGCATTACTTTTCAAGTAAGTTAATTAAACAGCTCACTTGGGAAAAGAAGTAAACACTTTAGTTAACTGAAACTTAATATAAGCAACCATGTGTAATGAGTTGCCAAAAACACTCATGAAGATCTAAACTATGCTAGGAAAAAAGGACATACTCACACCACTGTACTGTCCTGGTCAGATCCCATGTAATATATTTGTATCTTATCACCATGTTTTAACATACACGGTGGTAAAGCTGTAGGAAAGTTTTGAGAATGGTGACTAGACTACAAAATGGACCTTGCCATATTATGTAAAAAGCGTCTGAAGTGTATAGGATGTTTGTTCTGGAGCTGAAAATTCTAAGTGGGGATGTGAGAGCCATTATAAAATAAAACAAACTTTTGTAAAAATTATAACAGAATTGCTTCATAGTTGGTAATCTTAAAAGATAGACCAATGAAGAGAAGTTTAGAAGGAAATTTCATTTCAATGTCAGGGGAGACATTCCTATATTTAGTAAATATTCAAGATTGAGATTTGTTTAATTTCAAGCCCATGAGCTCTCCATCACTGGATGATCAAGTGGCAGATATTCTATTAAAGAAAAACTGAAAACATGATCTGTAAGGTACCTTCTAAAACTGAAAATGTGCAATAAATGCCTACATTAAGAAAAAGGAAAGCTCTTAAATAAACAACATAACTTTGTCCCTTGAGAAACTAGAAAAAGAAAAACAAACATAAGCCCCCAAGTTAGCAGTAGGAATGAAATATTTAAGATCAGAAAAGAGATAAATGAAATAAAGACTAAAAGTTCAATAGGAAAGATCAACAAAACTAAGAGCTATTTTTATTTTTTGAAAAGATAATCAAAATAGGCAAAGATTTAGCTGAACTAACCAGGAAAAAAGAGAAAGGATTCAAAGAGATAAAAATCATAAGTGAGGGATATCACACAAAGAATCATGAGATAATTATAAATAATTATATGTTGACAAGTTTGACAACTTAGGAGAAATGGATAAATTTTTAGATATACACAGCAGATTAACACAGAATCATGAAGAGAAAATCAGAACAGACCAATTGCTAGTAAAGAGATTGAATCAGTAACCAAAAACCTTCCAAGAAAGGAAAATTTAGGACCATATGGCTTCACTAGTGAATTCTTTCATTTTGAGGAGGATTTGGATTCATTATGGACCTGTATTAATTCTCCCCCAAATTAAAAGAGGTAAGAATACTTCCAAATTTACTTTGTGAGACCAGATTTACCCTGATACAAAAATCAGACAAGGAAACCAGAAAAGAAAATTACAGGCCAATATTTCTGAATGCACCTAGACACAAAACCCCTCAACAAGGTATCAGCAAACCAAATTCAACTGTACATTAAAGGATCATACACCATAATCAGGTAGGAATTATTCCAGGGATGCAAGGATGGACCAACATCTGCAAATTAATCAATGTGACACACCACATTAACAAAGGATAAACTCATATAATCATCTTAACAGAGGTAGAAAAAAACATTTGACAAAATTCAACATCCATTCATGATAAAAAAAAAAAAACACTCAACAAACTGCATATAGAGGGAATGAACATATCTCAACACACACAAAAATCATATGACAAGCCCACAGCTAACATATTCAACAGTATAAAGTTAAAAGTTTTTCCTCTAAGGTCAGGAACAAGAAAGATATCTATTCTTGCAATGCTTATTCAGCATAGTACTAGAAGTCCTAGATGGAATAATTAGGGGAAAAAAAGAGAGAAAAAGAAATAAAAGATAACCAAATTGAAAATGAAGTAAAACTGTCTGCATTTGTAGATGCCATAATATTAATATTCAGTTCGGTTCAGTCACTCACTCATGTCCAAATCTTTGCAAACCCATGGACTGTGTAGCATGTCAGGCTTCCCTGCCCATCACCAACTCCCAGAGTTTGTTCAAACTCATGTCTGTCAGGTTGGTGATGCCATCCAACCATCTCATCCTCTATCATCCCCTTCTCCTCCTGCCTTCAATCTGTCCCAACATGAGGGTCTTTTCCAATGAGTTAGCTCTTTGCATCAGATAACCAACGTGTGTTGAAGCTTCAGCTTCAGCATCAGTCCTTCCAGTGAGTATTCAGGACTGATTTCCCTTAGGATTGATTGGTTTGATCTCCTAGCAGTCCAAGGGACTCTCAAGAGTCTTCTCCAACACCAGTTCAAAAGCATCGGTTCTTCAGTGCTCAGCTTTCTTTATGATCCAACTCTCACATTCACACATGACTACTGGAAAAACCATAGCTCTGATTAGATGAACCTTTTTTTGGCAAAGTAATGTCTCTGCTTTGTAATATGCTGTCTAGGTTTGTCATAGCTTTTCTTCCAAGGAGCAAGCATCTTTTAATTTCATGGCTCCAGTCACCATCTGCAGTGATTTTGGAGCCCAAGAAAATAAAATCTGTCACTGTTTCCATTGTTTCCCCATTTATTTGCCATGAAGTGATGGGACTGGATGCCATGATCTTAGTTTTTTGAATGCTGAGTTTTAAGCCAGCTTTTCCACTCTCTTCTTTCACTTTCATCAAGAGGCTCTTTAGTTTCTCTTTGCTTTCTGCCATAAGGGTGGTATCATCTACATATCTGATGCATAATATTATTAATAAATAATGTGAAGTAATGAATATTAATATAAATAATATCTAAGAAGGACCATAAGACTCCATCCAAGCTGTTAGAACTAACAAATTCAGTAAAGTTACAAGGTGAAAATCAATATAAAAAATCAGTTACTCTATATACTAGCAACAAACTATCAGAAAGAGAATTTGACAAAACAATCCCTTATAAAATAGCAGCAACAATTTAAAAAAATGCTTTGAAATAAATTTAACCAAGAAGTTTATAGATCTGTGCACTGAAACTATAACACACTAATGAAAGATATTAAAGAAGACACAAATAAATAGAAAGGTATCCCCTGCTCATGGATTAGAAGAATGAATATTTTAAAAATAGGTATACTACCCAAGGCCACTTACAGATTCAGTGCAACCCGTATCAATATTCAAATGACATTTTTCACAGAAATAGAAACAACCACCCAAAAATTTGAATGGAATCACAAAAGACCCCAAATAACCAAAGCAATCTTGAGAAAGAAGAACAAAGTTGGAGGCATCATGTTTCCTGGTTCCAAACTTACATTGCAAAGCTATGATAATCACAATAAATATGCTATCCATGTGAAAACAGACACATGGAACAGAATAAAGAACAAAGAAATAAATCTATGCAGTCAATTAATTTATCATAAAGGAGCCAAGAACAATGGGGAAAGGATGGTCTCTTCAATAAATGGTCTTATGAAAACTGAACAGTTACATACAAAAAGAAAAGAAACTGAACTCCATCTTACACTGCACACAAAAGTCAACTCAAAATGAATATAAAATGTGAACTAAGCCCTATAACCATAAAACTCCCAGAAGAAAATCCAGGGAGTAAGTTCCTTGACAATGCTCTTTGCAATGATTTGTATTATAAGTTTTTAGAAAAGCAAAAATAAACAAGTGGGACTACATCAAAATCTAAAAATCTTCTGCACAGCAAATGAAACCATTAAAATGAAAGGACAATCTTTCATGGGAGAAAACATTTGCAAATCATAAGTCTGGTACAGAGTTAATATTGAAAACACTAAAAAAACTTTAAAAAGTCAATAGCAACAAAAAAAGTCTGATTTAAAAAAGTGAACAAAGGGGGGAAAAAGTGGACAAAGGAACTGATTCCTTTCAAGAAGATATGCAAATGGCCAACAGATATATAAATAGGTGTTCAACATTACTAATCATCAGTTCAGTTCAGTTCAGTTCAGTCGCTCAGTCGTGTCCAACTCTGTGACCCCATGAACTGCAGCACACCAGGCCTTCACGTCCATCACCAACTCCTGGAGTTCACTCAGACTCACGTCCATCGAGTCCGTGATGCCATCCAGCCATCTCATCTCTGTGGTCCCCTTCTCCTCCTGCCCCCAGTCCCTCCCATCACCAGAGTCTTTTCCAATGAGTCAATTCTTCCGATGAGGTGGCCAGAGTACTGGAGTTTCAGCTTTAGCATCATTCCTTCCAAAGAACACCCAGGACTGATCTCCTTTAGGATGGACTGGTTGGATCTCCTTGCAGTCCATGGGGCTCTCAAGAGTCTTCTCCAACACCACAGTTCAAAAGCATCAATTCTTCGGCACTCAGCTTTCTTCACAGTCCAACTTTCACATCCAAACATGACTACTGGAAAAATCATAGTCTTGACTAGACGGACCTTTGTTGGCAAAGTAATGTCTCTGCTTTTCTATATGCTATCTAGGTTGGTCATAACTTTCCTTCCAAGGAGTAAGCATCTTTTAATTTCATGGCTGCTACTGTGATTCATGGAGTCACAAAGAGTCGGACACGACTGAGCGACTGAACTGAACTGAACTGAACTGAGTCACCATCTGCAGTGATTTTGGAGCCCAGAAAAACAGTCTGACACTGTTTCCCCTGTTTCCCCATCTATTTCCCATGAAATGATGGGACCAAATGCCCTATCTTCATTTTCTGAATGTTGAGCTTGAAGCCAACTTTTTCACTCTCTTCTTTCACTTTCATCAAGAGGCTTTTTAGTTCCTCTTCACTTTCTGCCATAAGGGTGGTGTCATCTGCATATCTGAGGTTATTAATATTTCTCCCAGCAATCTTGATTCCAGCTTGTGCTTCTTCCAGCTCAGCATTTATCATGATGTTCTCTGCATATAAGTTAAATAAGCAGGGTGACAATATAGAGCCTTGACGTAACTCCTTTTCCTATTTGGAACTGGTCTGTTGTTCCATGTCCAGTTCTAACTATTGCTTCCTGACCTGCATATAAGTTTCTCAAGAGGCAGGTCAGGTGCTCTGGTATTCCCATCTCTTTCAGAATTTTCCACTAATCATCAGGAAAATGCAAATCAAAACCATAGTGAGATATCACCTCAAACCTGTTACAAGGGCTATCATCACAAAGACATGAGTTTGCAAAGCTTGGTAAGGATATGGATAAAGGGAAACTCTTGTGCATTGTTGGTGGGAATACACGTTGGTGTAGCCACTATGGAAAATAGTATTAGAGGCCACAAAGCATTTTGAAAAAGAACTAACATGATAACAGCTATCCCATTTCTGGCTATATATCCAAAGGAAATGAAAACAAGATATCAAAAAGATATGTACTCTTCTGTGTTTATTATAGTTTTTACTCAGCATAGTACTGGAAGTCCTAGACAGAGTATTTGGTGGGGGGGAGAAAAATAAATAAAAGACATCCAAATTGAAAAGGAAGAAGTAAAACCATAAAAGATTATTCACAGTAGCCAAGATATGAAAACAACCTAAATGATCATCAATGAATGAGAGAATAAAGATGATATGGTATAGGTATGCAGTGGAATGTTTTTCAGGCATGAGAAAGAAGGACATCCTGCTATTTGCAGCCGTGTGGATGAATCTTAAGACATTGTGCTAAGTGAAAGAGGTCGGACAGAGAATGACAAATACCATGTGATATTACTTCTATGTGGAATCTAAAAAGCCATACTCACAGAAATGGAGACAACAATAGCAGTTACTAAGAACTGGTTGGTGGGGGTAATGGAGAGATCTTGATCAGCATGCAAACCTCCAAGTATAAGATGAATAGGTTCTGGGGATTTAATGTACAGCATGGTAATTATAGTTAACCCTACTGTTTTATATTCTCAAAAGTTGCTAAGGAGTTAATCTTGAATGTTTTCACCTCAAAAAAAGACACAAGATGGCTATGTGATGTGATAGTAGTGTTAACTAATGTTGTGTCAGTCATCATTTTATAATACGTACGTGGTCCAAGTCAGCATATTGTATACCTTAAATTTACACGGTGTTACATATCAATTATAGCTCAGTAAAGCTGGGGAGAAAAGGTAGATGTGTTTTTATACACATTTTGATTCTGCCTTTTTAAGTGAGGAGATTGTTCTTCTAGACAGTTTTTCCATTGTTTCTAGACCACCGCAGGGGTGTGTGTGGCATCCAGCAGGAACAGAAGACACTAATATCGATGCCAGGGAGCTCACTTGAGGAGCAAATGATCTGAGGAGTCCCAGAGGTTTAAAGCCAAGTCTTTGAAGAAACCCTCTTTAGGGCAAGCCTCAGATCTGACTTGCCTGGTTTGCTGTACCACTGATTAGAAGAGATTCCTTGAAGTGAGAGGTCTGCAACCTAACTCTTCTTGGTAACTTTTCCCTTTGACAAAAGCCTATTTTATCTCTGTGTGGAATAAAGATAAAACCCAGCTTAGTTGTTTTTTGTTTTTTGTTTTTTTTTTAAAGTACATCACATTACAACTCTCCCTACCTCCTCACACACACAAATCAACACAAACTTTCTAAATGATACATACCTGGACCACATGATAAAAATTTCCTCTTTGCAATCCATGCTCTGTTTTTATGTAATAAATAGAGTAGGAAAAAACTGAAAGCTTCAAATGTTGATGAGCCAGTGACATTCCTCTCTTATGACTCCTTTGAATTTCAGTGATCAGGCAGACTACCTTGGCCAGGAACACTTTGTATTTTCATATTTAGAGAGCATCAGAATATATATTGATTTATGAAAAAACAATCCCAGATGTATGGCATCTGATACTAATAATACTTATATTAAATGTTAACTTGATAAGAAGTATTAGTAGAGATAATGGGGTATTTTTGGCCAACAGTTCTTGGAGTAAAATTTTAACCAAAATTTCTGTGTAGATACATTAAAATTCAGAACTATATGGCTTCCTTTGCAAGTTAGAGAGAAATCATTTAAGAATAATATTCAAACATTTAGCCTTTAAAAGAACTTTTCAAAACAAGGCTCAGAAAATGACTATAGCATTGTACTTTTGGGTGATTATTATGTAGGGAAATTATTGCTGCTTTAACACTGTTGCAGTAACTTCTCCACAGTGAAGACTACCCTCCACATGTGCAATCTCTTCATCCTTCAGGCCAAAGGGAAAGGCTTCCAAAGAGGAGATAGGATGAAAAGCTTTATCAATATAGTAGGTAGAATGGATAACTCTCTCCTCTTGTCCTATGAGACACTGGGTTCCTCTTATATGATCTAGGCAATATCAACTAAGTGGAAGGAACCAGGGGCCCACCAAGTGAGCCTCTGCTAATGTCTAAGAAGCTGAGCTGTCTATCTGTAGACATCTTTTTATAGTAGCACTATTTCCAAATTGACAGCATCAGTTTTCCAAAATTAAGAAAACTACATTAAAATTCCATTTGTTTTTTATCTAGAGCAACTATATAACTATCACTAGTACAGGATCAAATCATTTTTTAAAGCATGTGTTAAATGAAATACAGTTGCATTAACATGTTTATGCCATGAATTTTTTTTATTTCTGTTAACCAAGTGTTTACTAATTCATCAAAGATTGCAATTACCTTCAGTATAGCAACATATTGATGAAACTCTTGATGAGACTGAAAGAAGAGAGTGAAAAAGTTGGCTTAAAACTCAACATTCAGAAAACTAAAATCATGGCATCTGGTCCCATTACTTCATGGCAAATAGATGGGAAAACAGTGGAAACAGTGTCTGACTTTATTTTTGAGGGCTCCAAAATCACTGCAGATGGTGATTGCAGCCATGAAATTAAAAGACACTTACTCCTTGGAAGGAAGGTTATGACCAACCTAGACAGCATATTAAAAAGCAGGGACATTACTTTGCCAACAAAGGTCCATGTCTAGTCAAGGCTATGGTTTTTCCAGTAGTCGTGTATGGATGTGAGAGTTGCACTATGAAGAAAGCGGAGCACCGAAGAATTAATGCTTTTGAGCTGTGGTGTTGGAGAAGACTCTTGAGAGTCCCTTGGACTGCAAGGAGATCCAACCAGTCCATCCTAAAGGAGATCAGTCCTGGGTGTTCATTGGAAGGACTGATGTTGAAGCTGAAACTCCAATACTTTGGCCACCTGATGCGAAGAGCTGACTCATTTGAAAAGACCCTGATGCTGGGAAAGCTTGAGGGCAGGAGGAGAAGGGGACGACAGAGGATGAGATGGTTGGATGGCATCACCGACTCAATGGACATGGGTTTGGGTGGACTCCAGGAGTTGGTGATGGATAGGGAGGCCTGGCGTGCTGCAGTTCGTGGGGTCACAAAGAGTCGGACACGACTGAGTGACTGAACTGAATGATAGCAACATAATAATTTATATTTGTATTGACCTTACCTTTTTAATATATATAATCCCTTATGTGGCCAAATAAGCATCAGTGCTCCCAATTTCTTTATAAATTAATAAACTTCATTTCTTAAGCAATTTTAGCTTCATAACAAAATGGAACAGAAAGAACAGAGCAAAGAATTCCCATTTACTCCAGTTCTCACATATGCATGGCCTCCCCCATTATCAAAATTCCCCACCAGGATGATACATTTGTTACAGTAATGACCCTACTTTGACCCATCATTATGCCCCAAAGTCCACAGTTTTCACTAGGACTCATTCACTCTTTGTGTTGTATACCCTATGGGTTTTGACAAATGTACTATGGCATGTATCATTACAGCATCAAATAGAGTATTTTCATGCTCTAAAAATCCTCTAAGCACAGAGGGTTTTTAGGACAGTGAAACTCCTGTACAATACTACATACAATAGTGGATGCCTGTCATTATCCCTTTGTCCAAACTCATACACTAGCATAACACCAAGTGAACCCTAGTCTAGTCTCTGAGTTATTGTAATGTGTCACTGTAGGTTCATCAGCGGTAGCAAATGTACCAGTCTGCTGGGGATGTTCATAATTCAGAAGGCTGTGCATGTGTGGTACAGGGAGTATTTGGGAATGCCTGTAGTCTCTTAACTTTCTGTTAGCCTAAATATGCTTTGAAAATTAAGTTTAAAAAAACAAATTCCTCTCTGCTTTGCCTATTTATTCCTCCCTCCTCTCTATAACCCCCGGAAAATATTGAAATTATTATTGTCTCCATGACTATGCCTTTTTTTAGAATGTCATATATTTGGAAACATATAGTATATAGTTTTGGGGTTAATTTCTTTCACTTAGTAACATGCATTTAAGTTTCCTCTGTGTCTTTTCGTAGTTTGATGTTTCACTCATTTTGGGCACTAAATATTAGATATACCACTGTTTATCCATTCAGCTACTAAAAAACGCTATGTTTGCTTCCAAGTCTTGGCATTCATGTGCAGGTCTTTGTGCGGACATAGCTTTTCAATTCCTTTGGGTTGTTTGACTGCTAGATCATAGGGCAAGAGTATGTTTAGTTTGCAAGAAACAGCTAAACTGTCTTCTAAAGTGGCGGTACTATTGTGCATTCCCAGCACCAATGAATGAAAGTGGCTGTGTTTATATTGAAAGTGGATTTCTTGTAGACAGCATCTAGTTGACTTTTTTTTTTTTATCTTCTCTGTCAATCTCTATCTTTTAACTGGTAATTTAGACCACTGATGTTCAAAGTGATTCTTGACATAGCTGGATGAATATCTATTAATAACATGTTTGTGTCTGTTTTCTATTTGTTGCCTTTGTTCTTTGATCCTTTTTTGTCTTCTCTTTTTCTGCCTTTTGTGATGTTAATTGAGCATTTTATATGACTCTATATTCTCCTTTCTTAGCATATGGCTTGCATTTCTTTTCTTACTTTTCTTAGTGATTGCCATAGATTTGCAATATGTACCTGTAATGAATTCAAGCCCACTTTCAAATAACATTACTTCACAAGTATTGCAAGTAGCTGATAATAAAATATTTGTAATTCTTTCCTCCTATCCCTTTTATCATTACTATCATTTATTTCACTTATAGATAAATGGACATAATCTAAGATTTGTTCTTATTACAATTTTGAAAAAAACTGAATTATGTTAAATCAATTAAGAATAAGAAAAAAAATTTATTTCATCTTTGCTTATTATTCTATAATGCTTTTCCCTTTGTATGTAGATCCAAGTTTTTGACCTATGTCATTTCCTTCTCTCTGAAGAATTTTGTTTAAATGTTTCTTGCAAGCAAGTTTATTGGAAACAAATACCCTTAATTTTTATTTGTCTAAGCAAGTCTTTATTTCTCCTTCACTTTTAAAGGGCAGTTTTTCAGGGTACCAAATTCTAGATTGGTATGAATGTTTCTCTCAATACTTGGAATAATTCATTCATTCTCTTCTTACTTGTATTTTTTTTTAATAAGTGAGATGTAATTCTTGTCTTTGCGCTGCTATAGGTAAGGTGAGATTTTCCCTCTGGCTTCTTTCATGACTTTATCTTTGATTTTTTGAAGTGTGAATATGATATGACTATATGTAGGGTTTTGGTTAGCTGTTTATCTGCTTAGTGTTCTCTGAGATTCCTGAATGTAATTTTGGTGGCTGCCATTAATTTGGGGAAAATTCTCAGCTATTATAACTTCAAAGACTACTTCCTTTCCTTTTTCTCTTTAGCTTCTCCTTTTAGTATTCCCATTACCCATGTTACACATTTTGTGGTTATCCCACAGTTCTTGGGTATGCTATTCTGTTGGGGGTTTTGTATATGTATGTCTTGTTTTCTCCTTTTTTCTCACTTTTGGAATTTTCTATTGTCATATTCTTGAGTGCAGAGGTTCTTTCCTAGGTGGTTTCCTACCTACTAATGAGTTTATCAAAGTCATTCTTCATTTCTATTACAGTGTTTTTCATCTCTAGAATTTCTGTTTGAGTCTTTCTTAGAATTTCCATCTCTCACTTACATTATTCATCTGTTCTTGCATTCTGTGTACTTTTACATTAGAGCTCTTAACACATTCCTTATATTTGTCAAATCTCCTGGTCTGATAACTACAACATTCTTGCGGACTCTCATTCAAATGCTTGTTCAGCCTCCCAAAACTGTTTTTTGCCTTTTAGTATGTTTTATGTGTTGAAAGGAAGACATGATGTACTGGGTAACAAGAACTATACTAAACCGGCCTTTAGTAATTTAGTGTAAGATGTGATGGAGAGGGAAGCATTCTGTAATCCTCTGATTAAGTCTCAGTCTTCTGGTGAACCTTTACTCTTGGATTTTAAACTTCACCGGTAACTCCTGGGTTTTCTCCCTGTTAGCACAAAATGGATAGAGCAGGTTAGAGTTGTGTGTTTCCCTTCCCCTATGTATGTGCTTCCCTCATAGTTCAGTTGATAAAGAATCCACCTGAAATGCAGAAGACCCCAGTTTGATTCCTGGGTGGGGAGGATCTGCTGGAGAAGGGATAAGCTACTCACTCCAGTACTCATGGGCTTCCCCTGTGGCTCAGCTGTAAAGAATCTGCCTGTAATGTGGGAGACTTGGGTTCAGTCCCTGGGTTGGAGAAGGGAAAGGCTACCTACTCCAGTATTCTGGCCTGGAGAATTCCATGGACTGTATAGTCCATGGGGTTGCAAAGACTTGGACACAACTGAGCAACTTTCACTTTCACCTCCCCTGTGTGGAAGCCTAGAGGGGAAATTGAGTTGAGTACTTCCTTTCTCCCAAGCTATTATAAAGTTACAGAATCTTGTGTGCTAAGTAGCTTCAGTGGTGTCTTACTCTTTGCAACCCCATGGACTGTAGCTTAGGCTCTAGAAAATCAATTTCTCCTGAATGTAGGCCTTGTTAAGAACAGAATGTTCTAGTATACTTCAAATTTACCCCTTTTCATCTCCTCTTGCCAGAAGCTTGAGGGGTTTTTACTCTGATAGTCACCTTATGTACATGGTTGAGCTCCTGAAGCCAAAACTCACAAAACTGTGTTCTTCTCCAACAGTGGGATTCTGCCTTGAGTTGTTAACACTCAGGGCTATCCATGCTGAGCTTCCAGCAGTTCATCAATTACAGTTCAGGTTTTCCCTGAACTGGCATTTGTTCCCATGGCACTTGTGGGTTTCTGCTCTGGAAAAATAGGATTCTCCATTTTCTCTTGGCATTTGTTCCCATGGC